>NC_056726.1:1497591780-1497828155 GCF_019279795.1 Protopterus annectens
TGGCTAGGTCTTTCTTGTGCATATATATATATATATATATATATATATATATATATATATATATATATATATATATATATATATATATATAAATACACAGACACACACACACACACACACACACACACACACACACACACACACACACACACACACACACACACACACACACACGCATACACACACACACACACACACACACACACACACACACACACACACACACACACACACACACACACACACACACACACACACACACACAAAACACACACACACACACACACACACACACACACACACACACACACACACAAACTCACATATATAGATAGATATAGATAGATGTGTATGTTTGAGTGTGTGTGTGTGTGTGTGTGTGTGTGTGTGTGTGTGTGTGTGTGTGTGTGTGTGTGTGTGTGTATAGATGTACTTTCTTATTTCGAAGACTGAAACATTTCAAACATAATATGAGACTTACAAATGTCAAAAATGGAAATAATTGATGAATCGCATTTCTGAAGTATAAAATGTTGAATATGTAAATGTAGAATTCCAAACCAAGGGATATGTGGAATTCCAAGCAATTGTTTTTTCTGTGTGACCTAGAGCATACAGACATCATTGATGGTTGTGAACTGCAGAAAACCCTGTTTTTCAATTAAACATCACTGCTCTTAATGTATTTTCAAGAGTATTACTTACCTGGAAATTGTGACAGAGTGACAACACATTTACCTACTGTTTCCTCCAATGGTCAGTAATGCGGTGTGTATGAGCTGGTGTGATGAAATTTGCCTCAAACAGAAAGGATTGTGTCAAGGTGTAATATAGGAGATTTAGTTATCTACTTTGATATAGAATTATTAATTTATGATCCATGACATATGGCCTTACTCAGGAGCAGAATACAATTGATCTATAACTTCACTCAGTAAGGTGGTTTTCCAGTATCACCTAAGTGTAGTCATAACTTTGTAAAAGTAAAACACTTCTGCTCAATCATGAAAAGCCATTATCACTGTAATTTATTGGATTACATCAAGAGTTTGGCAGCTAGTATGAATTTGTAACGTGTCTCATTCGGCTGTTTAAATTTGATAAGATTTATCGCCCACCGTTAGTTCTTTCTTGGATCATATTATTATTTCAAAGTGATACGGATGAAAATGCATGCACAACACTGATGTTTATTTATTTTATTCACTACAGTTGTTGGGGTACATGTGTCACTTTATGTACCAATACTTGAACACTTAAAAAACAGAGTCCAAAGAATTAGTCCAGATAAAATCAATTTAGCTAGCCTAAAAAACTCTGTGGGCCGGATTCACGAAGGCTTGCACAGAGTCTTAGAGTAGAGTAAGACTCCATGCAGCCATGATGTCCGACGAGCGGTCCAGGAACAGCTTGTAGGGGTATGTAAGAGAGCTCCTAAAACAACTCTTACACGGACAGGGCTGGGATATGCAAATTACCTCAATTAGGTTCATAGGTTAGTACTAGGCTAACTGCCCTTGTGAGCCATTTTGAGCCTAGCCAATTATCCCCTGTGAAAGGCATGCAAATGAGGTAGATTTGAGATTCAGGAAACCCGAACCTGTCCGAGTAAGAGCAGTGTTATTTGCAGAAATGTACTCAGTTGACAACTGAGTACTGTTCTGCAAATAGCAAAACGGAGCCGTGACAGCTCCAAATAAAGGTTGCATCCAGTGCAGGAAGCATGCCAATGGCCAAATATACCGCCATTGGAAATGTTTCCTGATGCAATATGAAAATAAAAATATTTAATTTTTTTCACCGATTTCCGATGTTTAAGTGTAGCGCAGGGCCGCGCAAATGAGCTGTGCTCTAAAACCCAGAATACTAAAAATTAAAACCCACAAATGTGGATTTTATTGAAATTGTTAATGTACAATGCAAGGGAATGGCAGGCTGAAGACAACATGGCCACCGAGTAGAGGTTGGTAAGGGGAAAAGCTCAGTCTAAGACATGTAACCAAGCATTAGTAGGCAATCCTATGTAAATGAGTGTTAGGATAGTGAATCGCAAGTTTACATAGCAAATGAGCACAGTCAGTGGAGTGTAGGAGTAGGATATGGGGAGTAACAGAATAAAAGATAGGTGACATCACGAGGGGGCTATGTATGAAAGAAGTGAAGCTCATTGGAGCAGAGTGGCATGTGTCAGCTGTCATTTACACATCATGGAAAGAGGTGTGTCAACAGGTAGGCTAGGCAAAGGCAAGAAATGGAAGGGTATGCTGTGGATAACACCAAAGTTTCTTGCTGAGTGGGTATCCGCGCGTGTGCGCACATGTAAACCCGAGTAAGACAGAGTGTGTGCGTGTAAGCATGATTGCACGCATTTAAGCAGGAGTAAGCATGTATAAGGCTGTTTAAAGAGTTGTAAGCACGTTTGCGCTGGTGTGCGTGCGTTTTAACCCGCATAAGCAAGTTTTAGTGCATGTAAGCATGTGTATGCGCTTATTAGCTGCTGTGCGCATGTTTGCTCTTGTGTGTGCACCCCCCCCCCCGAGGAAACAGAAAGGAAAAAGGAAGCACAACAAATAGTAGGAAGCTACCAGGGAGTACTAGCAGAGCTAGCAGGTGAAAACAATCAGAACCAGGCAATTACACAGGCAGTACACTAGCCCAGCCCAGCCTAGCACTTAAAACTTTGCAAACAACGGTCCAGTATGTTTCTCACAACAGACACTGCAGTAAGCTAATAAAAGTGAAAACTGAAAAAGCTTTACTGAGACAAAGAAATGTTAGGGGCTGCCATTGCTGTTATAAGGTGACATATGCAACATGCTGAGGGTGGCGACAATGGAAATGCTGCTGGACAACCCACAGTGAGGAGACGGAGAAGAGTGTACAGGACCAGGGTAATCTACCAGGGACTACATGAGCTGCAGATAGTGGAGCGCTATAGAGTGGACAGAGACCTCCTGCAGCAAATTGTTGAGCTGTGCAGGCCACACCTCACACACAGAACCAACAGAGGGGAACCCATCCCAGTGGAAACCAAGGTATGTGTTGGCCTAAGAATATTAGCAACAGGTACCTTCCAGAGATCAACTGGTGATATGATGGGGATATCACAGGCATCAGCATCCAGGGTACTACACCAGTTCCTGGATGCCATGTCAGCACATGTCGGTGATCATGTATATTTCCCCAATTCCCGTGAGGTATTGGCCAGCAATATGCGTCTCTTCCAGCAAATTGCGGAATACCCTGAGGTAGTGGGTGCAATAGACTGCATGCACATATGTATCAAAGCACCAGCCGGTGAGCGGGGTAGGGTCTACTTCAACTGCAAGGGCTTCCCCTCCATCAACTGCCAGGTCATGTGTGATGCCTAGGGCATAATACTGAATGTGTGTGCAGGCTGCCCTGGAAGCTAGCATGATTCCCATATCTGGCATCTGACGCAACTGTACCAGACATTTGCCAATGGGGACATCCCACATGGTCAACTAGTGGGGGATGCTGGCTATGCACTGGAGCTGTGGCTGATGACACCCATCAGAAACGCACACACACCTGAACAGGAATGCCATAATGAGGCACACGCACAAACACGTAATGTAATAGAGTGTGTGTTTGGGCTGCTCAAGTCACAGTTCCAGTGCCTGGACACATCTGGTGGAGCCTTGCAGTACTCACCAACTACATGTACCGAAATTGTCATGGTATGTGCTATGCTACATAATATGATCCTGCGAAAACAGCTGCAGCAGGACCAGCATAGGCCTGGGCCAAACAGCCCCCCACCATTGCCAAGGCCATCACAGGCAGAGCGTGACCCAGAGGAGGAACAACCTGAGCCTGCCCCAGTAGGCAGAAGGAGGCATGCCCAGTATGCTTTGGCCTTGGCAAATAGGCAACGCATAGCACATACACTGGCTCAGTAGGAACTCTGGAAATGATACCTCTCCCCGACTTGCACATATAGTAAAAGGGATGCCTAAGTTGACACTACCTGCTTTCAAACATGTACAGGGAGTGTAGTATGTTCATCCGACATAAGCAGCCCTGCAGCACCACCTAAGGCATGATTGCCATGTGTTAAGCAATATAAAGCAGTGCTAAACAGCATTTACCACCATGTAGTATATGGAAACAAAATCACACACACCAACTAGCACAACTGTGGTCAATGTTCAGTAATATTGGCAACGTCCAGCAATGTTGGTGAATATTGAGCAATGTCGGACAAGCCTGGTCTAAGTAGGGCATAGCTGAACAAAGGCTGACATGCTCATATTTGCTTAACAGGCCCTTAAGCAGTCTGGTCTGCTCAGTATGAAAATATAAAGTAGTGATGGGCCTCAACCCAGGATACTGTGCACTATACCCAAAGTACTGGCCCACTAAACCATGACAGTATTGCAGTGGTCAGCCTGTATGAATGAATGTTGATAAGTCTATGCAAAGTATTTCATGGAAACCCTGCAGGCACAGCATAATCCTTTTTGCGTTATGACACAAAGGTGAGTCCTGCACTGAGAACACAACCTGAGTTCCAACACACACAGTATAAATGTTAATATCAGTCATGTTTGCACACATCAACAAATGTAGTGGACCTCAGATAGCAACATACTGAAGGGTCACACTGGGCATGCTCACACACTTGAATAAATGAGACAAATGTCAGGCAACAAAACCCGGAATGGCAGAACTGGGCATGCTCACACACTTAGGCCATGTCTGAGTACAGCAGTGAGCCACGCATATCTGGCAGTTGCATGTGTTAACCCAGGAACCTGTCACTATACAGTAATCCACCCTGTGCACACAGTTATATGACAACAGACACATCTATAATATAGTGGAACCCTGTCATAATCAAATATGTTCTGCAGATACCAAAGTTGCTCATAGAAACTGGTAAAGCAAAGATGATAAAGACTGCAAACAGTATCAGCAATAAACATTGTGCATCTTGAACATTAGCATATGTTCAGAGGTCGATACTAGGCTATTTGCCCTAGGGCATGTACAAGCCTAGCCAGAGTGTGTTTGCATTCACAACCCTGTCAGATTACTACACTGTGTGTGTGAATAGTAGGTCACACAAGATAGCCCATATACGTTTAGGCTAGTGTGCCTCTGTCTAGCAGGGACACAGAAGATATCCCAGGGGTAAACAGACGATCACCCATACAGTCGTCAAGATGTCTCCAGTAGGTGGTCAGTGGGTGGCTCTGCCTATGTGAAACTGGGATTACATTCTGGAGTGAGTGGAGCCTCTGGGATAATAATCTGTCCCTCCACAATGTCCTATTAACATCTGTGCTGAGGTATACATCCCTGTAGTGTGTAGCTCCAAGGGAGTCGGATATCCGAAGGTGGAGCATGTCCAGTAATTCTGGGTTGGGTATATCTGTAAACAACAGGCACACATCATATCTGAGTAGGTGGTAAGCGAGTAGAGCTGGAGTTACTGCATCTGAACTGTGCAGGGCATCTGTGTGAGTCCCTAGATCTGCTTGGTGAGGAACTTCCATGGCCAGTACAGTTGCTGCAGGTGTCGGGTAAGGTACACCCCAAATGTGGCATTGTAACCAAGCATGGATGTGATGAGTATAGGGGCACAATGACCTCACTCGATCTAGATGTGAAACCATATGGGATAAGGTGGCCCACATAGAAGGTGTGTCCAACCACTTTGGCAACGTGAATGTCAAAGGCGACAGTATGAACAAGTCATGTCCCCAAACCCCTAACAACTCCTACCGTATGTAATGGAGTACTACCTATGTGATAATGTGTGTGCATGCTGTTATTCCCAAAGAGGATGACTATGCAACTAATGGCATTTAGCTGTAGGCCATGGCTCAGGCACCAGTCATCCATCTCTGTGAGACCCTGCTTGAGTATGCATGTGGCAGCTGGAGAGTTGATCATGGCACCCAGTTTGCAGTCAAGTGCAAACATGTTCAGCCATATTCCCCCTGTGGTAGCCTGTATGTCAGACAAATATATACTGAACAAGAGAGGTCCCAGGACCGAGCTGTGCGGGATGCCATGTGTAACTGGTGTATAGTCAGACATGGCACCTGCAATTCTGACCATGTGGGTGCTATCCCTGATCCAGGTATCAATCCAACATGTGAGATATGTGTCCATATCGACGCTGGTGAGCCTATGCATAATTGCCCTGTGGGTTATTATGTTGAAGGGTTTTGCATGGTTCAGGTAGGCTGTGTGAACAGCCGTCCCTATGTCGATGGACCTGTTAGCCATTTAAAGAATACAAACAGGTTCAAGAGGCAAGATCTGCCCACAACAATGCTGACATGTGTAGGACACAGTGTCCGTAGGTTCCCGATGTCTATGTGTATGAATCCCATGACAATACACTCCATAGCTTTGCAGAACAGGCTACTTAGGCTTATAGGGCAATATTGTCTGTGGTCCATTGTGGCACCAACTCTGTGGAGTGGGACCACTGTCTCTGTATGCCATTCCTTGGGTACATATCCTGTGGTAACTCCGATATTGAACAGTGATGTAATGTGAGGGCTACGTCTGTCATGATGCTCATGTAAGATGCAGGCTGGGACACCATCTGGTCACATTGATACTGTGATGTATGCTTTGGGGAGGGCAGCACTCACCTGTTACTGTGTGATGTCAGGGAGGTTATACTCTGTTGGGATGGATAGTTGCTCCTTAGGGGGGATGGGTGGGAGACATCTGCACTGAACCTGTTTTCCAGGATGTTAGCAATGCCAGTGGGTTCAGGGTAGGTTTAGTCAGTATGCAGTAACTCACAGCATATCAGTGAGTGTCCACCCAGGTTCCTGACATAACTGAAGAAGGCCGTGTGATAGTCCTACATGTCTGTTGCAATTGTCCAGTAGAAGCAGCCCTTAGAAAAGTTCATGAGTGATCGTAGCTGTCTGCTAGTACAGATCACAGATGCCTTCCCAGTCTGGGATTGTGCTCTATCATGTAGTAGCTTCCTCCTGATGTTGTACAGCTTATTAATGGCTGGGGTCTACCAGACAGGTCCCCTGCCATTGGAGGTAGTGAGTCCAGTTGTTATTTAGGATAGCACAATCCATGCAGTCCACTAGGTGTCCATAGAATGTGTATGTAAAGGATGCAGCAGTGTGAGCCATATTTGCCACTGTCTCAGGGTCTCTGAAGGATACCACCTTGCTGCAGTGAAGTGAGACATTGGCTCATGAGAATTTCACCAAGATTACCCAGGATGGGTGTGTGGTGGATATATGTATGTCCAGTGAGATACATGTATGTTCTGACCTTACCAATGAGGGGTATATCGCTGGTGTGGAACATAGAGTCCTCATGTTGGTGATGATCAGGTCCAATATGTATTCCCCCTTGTGGCTGTGCTGACTGTTTGTGCCATAGCATATGAGTCTACAAATTGTAGCAACTGTTGGATGAGCGTGTCGGGGCTTGAGTAGTATCCCCAGTCAATATTTGTGTATATGAAGTCACACAATATAATGGTGTTTGTGGAGACCTTTGTATTCTTCATAGTTCCCAAGAAAACCGAGTGCGGTTCCTGAGTTTGGAAGTGTGTTCTGTAGCAGGCAACAAATTGAAAGACAGTATTGCACAATGGTAGTTGTATATGTATAGTCTGTGATTCTTTATGCAGTGCTACTAACCCGGAGGTGTGTGTATCTGTGATGTTTATGGATACTCCCCCTAGTTGTGTTGTCTGTTCCAAGTCTTGTTGTCAGACAGCATGGTATGAAACATAACCTGGTAGTGCTGGTGTGCATAAGCGAGCCTGAACCAGGCATCTGTCAGTGCACAGATACCGCTATCCTCCATACTGAGGAGAGTCCTGAGTGGCCTCAATATGAGGTTAACACAACTGTTGTTGAGCAGCATTACCCTTAGTTTCATTTAACCTGTAATGTCTATGGAGGTGGGTTTGTCTTCTGAGCCCTGCTTAAAAAAGGCACTATGGTGGTAGCAAGAGCCTTAGCCAGCATTCCAAAGTCCAAGGGTGACAGGTGCAAGCTGTCTATAGTGAAGCTACGTGGCATGTTGAGCATGTCACCATAGGCTGACAGACACTGTATCCCCTATGAATTAAACAAATTTGTTAGGCAACTGTTAAATGTGTATGTTTGTCCATATACTGTGACATCATAATTGGTGGGTGTAAGATGCTAGACAAGGTCAGGGTCATACTGGCCTGGGCTACATGATCATAGTGTTCCTCCATGTATCATGTCATGTGGTCCAGGGAGTAACGTCTGAGGTTATACACACCAGCATGGACAATGATGGTGCCAGTCCTGTACTTGCTTTGGAGTGACCTGACTGCCTGTGTTATGCGGCAGATCCTGGCACCCAACAGACAGCCCAAAGTGACTATTCCCTTGTTAGGGCTGGTGAGTGGTACGTCAGTGTGTCTGACTATAAGTGTTGCCTATTACAAGTGTATTAGATGTGTTGTTTAGCCTGAAGGGCAGTGACTGTGTGGCACACTGACATTGTGAACTATGTGATATCTGGGTATTGTAGTGGGGTAGCAGGTGTGTGTGTGTCTGCTTTGGAGGTCTCTGCTGCTTAGGTAGAGTGCATTTATGGCATCCGAGTATGTCTATGTGTGATAATGTGGATTGAGTGCTGTTGCTAGAGGATATGTGAGACTGATATGTGGTGTGTGTGGTTACCTTCACCACCTGATAGACTGTGCCAGTCATGGGTCGAGAGAGTTCAGCACCCTGTATGTCTATATATAAGTGCATCTCACACATATATCTGAGTTTGTCGGGAGGAGGAGAGGGTTGTCTGTGTACATGAGGCAGAAGTGACATTGTGTCAATATCACAATATCCACCTGCTGGACTGGAGAGTACACACGAAACCAAACCCTGGACATGCCAGGATATTATCATGACATACTCTGTAGCCTGATCACAAAGGATCAGTAGGGTGTTAAGCATGTAAAAGAGTATAACAGGGATTAGTGCTCATGTTCGTTGGTGTTTTGTAAAGAGTAGCTGAGAAGGAGTCCAGACTGAATCATGACACCTCCTTCAGTTATGTCATAAATAGCAATGTACACCCATATATGTCCTGAGTTAGGGCCAACTGTACCTGAGTGACAATGCTGCCATCATGACAGACAGGCCCATATTTACATACCCACCTGCCACTGACAATAGTCCATATCATCATACCAGGAGTTATCACATGTAGAATGGATGAGGAGCTATCCCCAGTGCCAAAAGCATGGCAGCAAGTGGAATACATTGATTCCCAATATGTGTCATGCACAAACTACAGAACAAACAGATCATGCACCTGAACAGTCATCTGAGCCTCACCCCCTACACAGGATGTGGAACCGTTGAATGTGTCACAGCTACATATGGCACTCCCCACAAGTGTTGGTATACAACACACCATGGGAAGTCAAGTCCAGTACGCCTATGAAGTTTGTTCTGCAAGGTCATGGAGTCCATCATGGTTGCAGTCATAAACAGAGCTATTGGAAGCTGACATACACACAACCCTACCAACTGTGGTATGTTCATGTGCAGATCATGGTTCCCAAACATGCTAGACTGTTTGCAAGGCAGCCACCCAGGACATACATCAATGAACACATCTACACATGTGTCACATAGACTTTGAATAGCCCTTAATCAACATCCCAGACACATGTAGTATCCACAAAACCAACAAGCTGTGCATAAATATGTGTTGACATATGACGGAATGTCAATGTGTCCACAGATAGATCACACAAGGTAAGGATTCTGATGTCTTGTTCAAGCTGTTGACACCTGCTGATCCAGATGGACCATTCCTGGAATGGCATAAAACAAAGTGTACACACATCACCATGTCCAGTCTGATGATGTCACTATCCTATAAATACAGAAGGAGAAGGGAAACCAGCCAGTAAAGCAAATAGCGTGCTGTGTTAATGCGTCTCTCTCTAGTATCATAACATAGGTATGGGTTTGAATTCTGCAAACAGTGAGTGTGTGTGTGTGTGTGTGTGTGTGTGTGTGTGTGTGTGTGTGTGTGTGTGTGTGCAATTGTCTTTGAAAGGAGTGCCCTTTTTGGAGACTGGGAAAACACACTAAAAGAGGTACATTCCTCTTTGGAAAGACTGATGATGTCACCATCCTGCAAATACAGCCGGAGAAGGGAAACCACCCAGTAAAGCAGATAGCGCACCGTGTTAATGCATCGCTCTCTAGTATCATAACATAGCTAGGTAGGGGTTTAAAGGCGGGGGGGTGAATGTATGCAGTTTCCTTTGAGAGGTTGTTCCCTTTTTGGAGACTGGGAAAACTCACTAAAAGAGGTACATTCCTCTTTGGAAAGTCTGATGATGTCACCATCCTACAAATACAGCAGGAGAAGGAAAACCAGCCAGTAAAGCAAATAGCCCGCCGTGTTAATGCGTATCTCTCTAGTATCATAACATAGTTAGGTAGGGGTTTGAATCCTGCAAATAGTGAGTGTGTGTGTGTGTGTGTGTGTATGTGTACAGTTTCCTTTGAGAGGTGTCTCCTTTTTGGAGACTGGGAAAACTCACTAAAAGAGGTACATTCCTCTTTGGAAAGTCTGATGATGTCACCATCATACAAATAAAGCAGGAGAAGGAAAACCACCCAGTAAAGCAGATAGTGCGCCATGTTAATGCATCGCTCTCAAATATCATAAGATAGCTAGGTAAGGGTTTGAATCCTGCAAATGCTGACTGTGTGTGTGTCAATGTGGTGTGGGTTTTGCTTTTACTATGGTATGACATAGTATGATTACAACAGTACATCAGGTATCTGCATGGCAAATATATATGTGTATATGTCCCCTCAATCAGTACATAGGTGTGAAGCCTGCATACTACATGAATACATTTGTTTCCATTGACAGGTTGTGCCGCTGCTTCTCAGATTGTAGGTCACGTATGTATGTATGTGACAAGGCCATCCACTGTCGTGTTCTGTGGCCAAGTTCATCTGTGGCACACACACCCATGACAGGGGAGCCACTGAAGAAAGCTAGTTGCTGAAACCGGTTTGGTTCATAATAAACTTTATGTTTGCTACTCATGCTCAGGGTGCTGGATTTTTTTCGCTTTTAATCAAGTTTGGTTTATCCATGCATCTACCGTACTTGCTAGCCTGCTTTATACTCATGTGCCAATATACATGTGTCATCATCACCACTATTCGTGGCAGTGGCTTCAGGTTGCCTGCTGCTTTCGCCAACCCCTAACTCAGCACCTGTGAGAGGAAGACAGGAAACACACTTTACGGTATGCACATGCACACATGCACACATGCATACATGAACACATGCACACATGCACACATGAACACATGCACACATGCACACATGCACACATGGACACATGCACACATGGACACATGCACGCATGCACACATGAACACTAATACACATCTCACTACAGCACATACTCACACATACCAGCAATCCAACACACACTCTATAGTGGGTGAAGGTGGATGTCAGTATCACAAGGTAGACAGTCACCACACATGTGTCAGCATGCAGAATACGTGTTGCACAAGACCATGCAGTGCAAGTGTAGACATCCCTATTAAATGGCAGTATACATGGCTTTGATGCAACTGTGTAGTTGTTCAGTGATTGGCTACACCCTGGAACACAATGTGTACATGGACACAACATTGCTGTGCAGGTATTATCAGCTCTGCAATGCCCTGTGCACCATCACTCACAAGTATGCATGCCATGGCTGCATGTGTTATCTGTGTGACACATAGATATCCATGTCTGAGTGCAGTGTCTGTGTCCATAGTAGATAATAGTGGGCACGGGTGTAGCACATGTATGCTATGTACACACACGTGATGTGCGGTGCATGTTGACGTGAAGGAATCCCAATGCTCGGCATGGCCAGTGTAAAGTGGTTATGGTGAGTGTGGGACATATTGCAGATATGTGGGTGCCAGACATGGCATGGCATGCTACATGACTGCAACATTAAACACCACACATACCCAATGTGTGTCAAGTGACCTATACACCCACTAGCATTCCAGGACATATATGTGACACTTTGTTTGGATGGTGACTGTTGTGCATATTGTGTATACTGGCATATGTAAGCACACAGATAACATGCTATGCATATTGTGTATAGGTGCATATGTTTGCACACACACACCACTGAGGTGCAAAGCAATGACTGCTTTGAGTAGTACTGTGGTCACTGTAACTGGATGGGGTGTAGTACCCTGTGCCATCATCAACATGCATCTTGTGGTCGCTCATAGCTACTAATGTGTGCAAGACCACCACCTAGCATGCTGTACCTGAACTGCAGTGCCGTGGCTACGTTCACAGTTACACAGCCACCTTGTACATGGGTGTGGGAGGTGCCCAATAGGGAGCATTGCCTAACATGACTGTGTTATGTGTTGCAGAGTGTTGCACAGCCCCATGATAGGCCTTTACCCCTGAGGTACATCATGTGTGTGTGCATGACATGTGGGATACTGAAATGTGACCTTACAGTGGGTGTGTGATAATGTCAAATGTAGCATGTTTTCCTGTACTGTGTATGATAAAGGTGTTCTGTTGTGTACAGCTGTAGCAACTATGCATATCCAATGTGCAGTACAGTGTTGCCACAATTGTGTCTGCTGCACTGTGCATTGCATGTGATTGAGGCAGCTACTGACTTTACAGAGGTGACTGATGTCTCACAGCAAACATGCACAGCATGCATTATGCGTAGGTGTGTTACGTGTACATGGCCTACACCTCACCTATGACATGCACATTTCATTACCAATATTAAAGTGTTAACACACTCACCAACATGTATTATCTACCCTGCTGTCACACCAGAGGGACCTAGAAGAATATGACACAGTTTGTCAGTGGCCACAACTGTGGCATTGCTACTGTGAGTGTGCTAAATGACAGTGGAACAACAGTCAACAGTCACAGGTGTATGTATACTATTCCAAATATCAGTATTGCACATGCTAGGCAGCACAACTGCTAAACACACAGTACACATCTCGCATATGCATATTCTAACAATACAGGTAACGGTAGTCTACAGCTAGGTGTATTACCTGCATGCTCCATGTCATCCTGCTGGGTGGGTCCAGTCTCCATGATGACACGTGTGATGCTGTTGCTGCTGTAGGCCAGGAGCCACCACGCTTAGGAGCAGCTCCTCCACTCTGGTGAGGGGGGGATGTATGGCCGCCCCACCACTTGTGGCAATCTGTTGCCTATGGATATCAGACCCACGCCACCAGACATGTCTAATTAAATCACTGCAGTGATGGTGTACCTGCTCATATGTCTGATTATGCATGCCTATGTCATTTACCCGGAGAACAAGGTCTTGCCACAGTGCAGTACGGTCATGCTGGTGCTTGCTGGCCCTGGAAAAAAGCAGGTTATAGTGCTGCACCAGGCTGTTCTGAATTTCCTGCTCCTCCGCAGCTGAATACGATGGATTATGTTGATGAGCCATAACCCTGGAAGACAATTAAATGATATGTGTGAGCATGTCATGTGGCACACTTAACATTATGAAGTACAGATATCACTTAACTGCCATATATAGCATCTATCTGTCTATCAGAGGATACACATATTCAATACCACATATCAGTGCTCAGCCCACAACTGGCTGACAGTGCCTGCAACACTCCATATAACACACCAGTATACACCAGTAGTCTGCACACAGTTTGGGATACAATGCACAAAATCGCCCTGGGGTTATATATCAAGCTAATGCATGAAGAAATATGTCATCCAATGCAATGAATGTCATGTACATTTACAGTATTACCGGTAAACCACCCTAGTCTTTGATGCCATACCCCTACCTAACATATGTGCACGGTTGTTAATATAGCTGGCATACTGCTGTAACAGAGTATACATGTTGCTAGGTACACACACATACCCTGTAACACACATGTCATTGCGGGCATGGTACAGGCATCATTAAACACACATCAGACATACATACAACACACAGATGTATGCCGACACAGATGAGCATTACCTGTGTACCTTATAGTACTGTGTGCCCCTACTTACCGATACGTATGCCTGTGGTATGTCATCTGTGCAGACTACAGGAAGCACACAAGACAGTTTTACCAGGGACTGTGAACATACTCCATACTGTGCTGTTTAGGCCTACAGCTTCAGGTAGTACAACAGTTCATATGTGAGCTGGAGTCACCAGCAGTACCACTTACTGAGCATACATGTATTGCTTCAGGCTACATTGGGACACCACAGTCGTACACAAGGAACTACGTCACAACATATGCCATCCTACTATGTCTGCATGCCAATAACTGACACATCTTTCTCCGGCCTCACACCTAGGACACAAACTATAATGACAGACACAACCTCACTCTAAGCTATCATACCTTTACAAACCTTGCACACAGTCACTGTCACACTCATTCCACCTCACATAGCAGGTATTGCACTGAGTACATGTGTGTGTGCATTGTGTCATAGGTAGGTTATACGCTGTTGGCCCTAGGCCCTAGAGCAGCCTAGCCATATGCTACCCTGGCCTTTGACACACATGTAATGTGATTTCACTTGCTCCTGTCAACCGGATACATAGAGGTGACTCCCAGGGCATATTACCTATCTCCAAAACAATCATCAGGGGTATGTATGACATTTGCTAATGAGGAGCCTTGTTTGTTCATGCTGGGTGGTTTAGTCCAGAGTATGGCATATTTGTGGGTAGGAACCTGTACCTCCAGCATGTGCTGTTTAGTGAGGTGACAAGGATTAGGGCCCTAGGTCATGTAGCCCGGAGAGACTGTGAGGTGTTGTCATGGTGGTTGGACGACTGCTATGGGTTTGGCATACCTCTGTATGTCCGGCAGTGGTAACCTCTGGGTGGGCGGTATGCAACGCACTCTAGCTGTGGTTTGTGAGTCAGTCTGCACAGGGCATGTGTTTGAGGGCAGTATTAGTCTTTGTTAGGTATGTCTGTGGCCTTTCCACTTGCTGTAGTTGTCATGTGAGGTACATACCACATGGGGCATTGTGATGAGTAGAGCGGAACACCGACCTATATTTCCCTAGATGACACACCTTCTGTGATGGCACGTACCACGTAGACAGATTACATTACTACTGTGGCACTGTGATTATCAAACAGGAGCCTACTGTCCACCTGTGCACTGTGTAGCATTCTGACACCATCAGTGTTAGGCAGGCTACCACCTATGTGGCAGTTACTGTGTAAGGTGTTTTGGAATGGTGTATGGCACTGCAGTATCAACACTGGTGTTCAGTCCATGCCTTGGACAACAGGCACCTGTTGCAGTACATATGACCCTGTGTCTCCCTCTCTCTCTTATATATATATATATATGGTTCCACTTCATATCATCGAATTACCATTTCATTGAATTGCAAATCATCGAGACCAAATCGTCGAAAACTCATTTCATCGAAAACTCATTTCATTGAATCTCAAATCATTGAAAACTATGAAACAACTACAAATAACATCCCAGACACTTTGTACTATGCACAATTTGGTCTCGATGATTTGCAATTCAATGAAATGGTAATTCGATGATATGAAGTGGAACCATACATATATATATATATATATATATATATATATATATATATATATATATATACACACATACATACATATATACATATCTATCCATATCTATCCATATCTATCCATATCCATACATATCTTTACATATCTATACATATCCATAAATATCCATACATATCTATATATATATATATCTACATATATCCACATATATCCATATATATATCTATATATATCTATATATATCTATATATATATCCATATATATCCATATATATATATATTTATCCATATATATCCATATATATCTAAATATATCCATATATATCTAAATATAGCCATATATGTAGCTATATATATATATATATATATATATATATATATATATATATATATACATACATGTAAACATCCATTGCTGTACATATAGCTGCACATATAAGCACATATACTGCCCACCTGTCATGGATAGGGCTGTCTATTATGCAACAGTTGTGAGACATATGGTTATGTAATACTATTGCACAATGTTGTGCAGAATGCATTCTGCTGTCCTCAGGCCGTATAGCTGTAGCAGGCCTCACTGCCTGTAGCTCAGTCCCACAGCGTTTAACACCACATGGCATATACCAGCACTGCTTGCTTTCTGCAATGCCACACACTACAACCTACATACATATGTGCACATAGCAGCCTTCAACAACATACTTATGTCCAGCCTTCACTAACAGTTGCAGTATGTCCCTTGTCCTATGCAAATGTGCGTGTACATATAGATACAGACTGCTGCCACATATGGATGATTCACAGTATGTAGAGTATCCTTCAGACACATCTTTCGGATGTCAGCAAATACATTTCTGTTACATACCTTACCTTTGTATTCCTCACCTCCGTCTGTTGTAGGTGTTGTTTTTTATTTTCTATTTTTTTTTTTGGTTTTGTTTCCTCTGTGTGTTGCTGTTTGTTTTCAGCGTCTGTCTCTTCTGTCTGTTTGTGTCTGTCTGTCTCTCTCGCTCATGCTCTCTCTCTCTCTCTCTCCATTGTTGCAATGATATTATTGCATATGTGGACAGCAGATACAGGCTGCTTTTGTAGGTATCTGCACATGTACATGTGATGGCCTCTGCACCAATTGGTGCTCACCATTTAGTAATTGCATGCAGCCTGCTGTGTGGTAATTGCAGTTCTCACTGTGATTTCAGGACACTGCTATAAAATGATAGGTTAGGTAGGCGTAGTCCTTTCAGTTTTGCAAGGTGGGGACCTTGCTTGTTTGCTGTGGACACTGTTGTCTCAGTCAGAAGGTTGGTATATGTCTCATATCTGAAGCTGGGTTGTAGCCAGTGAAATGCATGCTGTACTGAAACCTGACTGTTGCTTCTTCCAGTACACTCTTCTCAGTGTGTAGGTTTACTCACACCTCCTAATGCTAACACTGGATACATGGGAGTATGTACTTTCTTTTCGAATTAGAGAATTAACTGGCATACAACAGTAGTTATTGCAATGTATTCCTATGGCTTTCCTATTTTCCCTTTACATTCACTCATTGTAATGCATGTTATATTTCTTTCAGCACCAAGTTATTGCATATCTGCTGTGGTGTAAAGATACTTCATGCAGACTAGTGAGTCCAAGGTCCCGGGTTGGAGACTGACAAGGTTTTTGATTTTGCTGCTGAGCAGTACAAGGGCCTTGTCATACAGAGTGACTAAGGCACTTTTAAGCAGTTGTAAGTGGGTTTGCGTGGGTTTGTGCAATGCTTAGAAATGCTTAGCTAAGCGCACACAAGCTCACACTCGCGCACCCCCGCTAACAACAGCTTAAACGTGCTTACTCCTGCTAACCCCCTCGCTAATTTCTTTTAAAGAAAAGAAAATGGGGAGATAAGAAAGTGGTGAAAAAGGGGGCATAAAGAGGGAAAGACAGTAAGGAAACCAGCTCGGGATGTGCAGGATGGGTGTAGAGAAGGCCCATAGCTGCCCATTTCTTTACCAGTAACAGCTGTGCATATGTTTGCAATTTGGTGTGAAATTTGAAACCTTCCACCCCTGAGAGAGGGGTGAGGACAACAAAATATGTTGTACTGCCAATAAGAATTATCAGTTTACATGTCCACCGGACATGTGTGCGAATTGGGCAGCCATGTATGGGGCGTAAACTTTTTGTGGGAACAGATTGCCCTTTTTTTTTTTTTTTTTCAGGTGAGAGTGGAATGTGAGGTAGAGGAAGTAGGTATATTTGGGGAGGTAGGTTGGGGAGGTAAACAGACAAGACAAACAAGATGCATACAGGGGTGGAGTTTGACACATGGGGTGGGTGAACACAATTGACGGGGAAGGATGTTTGGAAATCGCAAGCCCTTGAGCCCACAGATGATAACAGTGGAACTGAGATCCCCACCCATGGGCAATCACCACTGCATCTTCACAGCCCCGAGGGTGGCTGTGCTGAGGGCTGTGTATGACAGGCAGGCTTACATGAGAGACGCGCCACTCTCGTCTCGATCTGGCGTAGGGGATCAGCGACTAAACGCTGGATCTCCCTACGCACCACAGCCCGGACCCTAGCAAGGGTGACAGGTGGCCCTCCTCCACCCACGCTTGCACGGGGGGGGTGAGCCCCATCCCCTGCAACGCTTCTACCCGAAGGCAGAACAGGACCGATGGAGGAAGGGAGCCCGGGCTGGGCACCAGAGCCACTGGTGCCAGGTGCACTCGCCAACTGAGGAGGGACAGGTGGGTCCGCTGGGACCGGCCTTCCCATACGTTCTGTGATTAGGTGTGTTTCATTACAACATAAACAGCAGCATTCCAGATTAGTTGTAACAGTATGCAGTAATATTCCCATTAACCCAACACACCAAGGTTCCAACAGTTGAACAGCAAGCATAACACATGCATATATTGAATGACAGTGGATATTCCAACAGTATGCAGGGATGTTTGGTAGCAACAGGCCACCATGAACAGGGTGTTTGAACAGGGCACATACATCAACATCAATGCAAATATTTATAAAACAATAGGACATATGTCCCAACAAATATTTAATATTACACATACCCATTGAGGTGTGGAATTGCATGGTTTATGCACATACGGTAGGGTGTAGAAAAAACCTTGGTTAACATCTTAGAATGACCTTTTAGTCTAGACTACATTCCCAGTGACTGCAAGTGTATATCCCCTACCTGTATTATTACACTTGCCACCATACATTAGGTTGTGTCATGGGTTTGGCTAGTTCAATATATGCCTGACCTATATCTGACATACTGACTGTCCAGGATGCAAATGTTACTGCTACATATTTCTTGTTTGCATTTATATTTCTTTATCTACATATCTGGGATGTTTTCACATTACATTTTCACTTCGATTTGTACAGAACCCTGCATTTCTTAACCCACACTCACATTTCTGGTGAATAATTACATGCTACACGTGTGCCAGGTTTACTTATTCATGCCAGCCAGTAACTGACTATATTGGACTGTATATATGTTTCACAGCTACTAGCACTTCCATCACCCATTTTATATGGGACTGCATATCTCTGGGTTAACAGCACGTTTTCAAACAGTACTGTTTGCATAATGCAAGGGTATAACAACATTTCAGACTCTGTGACACAGACATACTCCTGGTTTTAGACCTTGATTAATGACATTGCACACTTTTGCACAGGCTCACTCCTTTATTTGTTTTAACGGTGTTTAAGGCAGACATGTTCAAGACATATTATACCTTTATTAATAGGTTAGAACAATCTTTTTTCAGGCTCACTCACTTATGTTATATGACAGTGCCTGCAGAGATATTATTCCAGACATATGTTACCTTTCTTAATGGGTTACTACACTCTTTTTCTGCCTCTCTGATGTTTTTATCTGACAGTACATGCAGGGGACTTATTCAGGCAATTATATGGCTGTTTTATTGGACTACAACACTTTCTTTCATGATATTTCCCATATTTTATATAACAATACATGCAGAATAATCACTAACCTGCCTGGTGGTGCAGCCTTAGCAGCCTATCAGCATAGGCTTGCTGATTTGTAGCACAGTCACCTGTAGCTGTAAAGTAAATGAAGGGATATTGAGACATACCTATCCATTATACATACTCCATTATCAATTCTTACATACTTCATTCCATGGCTACATACTCAGTTGTGGGGCATTCTTCATCCCATGGGCCTCCTGTATCCACCGGTTCAGGTGGTCCTGCTTTCGTCTCTTCAGGTCTGCATGGTGGTGACGGACCTGCTCACCAGTCTGAGGAACACCTGTGGCACTGGTGAGGTCACTAGCTAACCGGTTCCAAGCCTCTGCCTTGTACTCCGTCCCTTGGAACTGGCCCTGCAGGAGTCCTGTCTCATGATGGTGGACAAGGAGCCAAACCATATATGTGGACTCCTCGATGCCCCAATGTTGCACTCAGAAGAGTGAACCCTCTCCTGCACCTGTCATTCTGACTGCAAATGTGAGCTACAATCAGTTATGGCGAGTATTCCCACCTATGGGGCTTAAATATACCGCATTTCCCACACCTTTTTGTGACTGGCCATTTTGTAAAATTCTCGGCTGGCTGCAGACCTGCTTAGTAATGGTTAAACTACCATTCGTAAGTTTATGAATGTTAATAGTGGCTGCTTCCCCTATGTTGTCATGGCTTAGTGGTTCTGTACTTTGATTATGATACAAACGGTCCTGGGTTCGAACCTTGTCATACTTTTACTTTAATACTGTCTAGACAGGCTAGGGGGTGTGGCTGCGTTTACGCAACTTAGCTCTACATTGGTCCCCAGTGCCCTGGTTGGCGTGGCACGCACATCCACACAAACACATTGCGCTGGGTAAAGCACTTTTAAACTTTGGGCAACTCTATTGCACTGGGTAAAGCACTATTACACTATGGGCAACTCTGTTTAGCTGGGTAAAGCGCTATTAAACTATGGGCACTTCTGTTTAGCTGGGTAAAGTGCTATTAAACTATGGGCACCTATGTTTAGCTGTGTAAAGCATTGCTTAACAGCAGGCTATTATATATCTGGGTCCTTTAAAAATATATATTTTGTTCACTGATACATTGGCCATGTCACTGCTTTAATAAAATTTTAATCATATATGTCTGGTATTATTTCAAATACTGATTTAAAACATAAATAAGAAGGGGAGTAGTGGGACTCGAACCATGAATGCCTTCTCTTTGTGCATACGCTCTACCATTATGCTATTGCAGTTTGATGTGATTTACATAAACATTCTTTCTTATGCTCTTCCATGTCAGAATTGCTAACTCTAGCTAAGCAATGGGCACACCCGCGCACACAAGCGCAAATACGGGCAGCTATATCGTGGATTTAAAAAAATATATATATAATTATTTGCTTTATATAAATGTGATGGGGGTTTACAGTGTCAGGGAGTGTGGTGTTGGGTGCAAGTACATTTGAGCGAACAAGCTCTTGTGTGTTGACATTATGCTTTTTAAAACCTTGCAGGGGTGTGCACATATAGACTGCTCGGCAGTCAGACACGCCCCCTGCTTTCCTACTCAGTCCGAGTAAGAGTTACGGTTGAGTCAGCATGCCCTCATGAATATTCATGGCACGCTGACGTCAAACCGTTCAACTGCAGCCTCCGAGTAAGACTTATTAAGTCTTACATGGAGGATTAGTGAATCCGGGAGTGTGCCTGTTAACCTCCCTGTGGGTTGAAGTTTCAAGCAGTTTATTCAGTTAAGTAGGTAGATGGATGAGTGTTCTTGTCCTAATTCTGAAATACTTTGTTGAATTGGGTCATAAATGCAAAAAGTATACATACAGGAAAACACGCAGTAAAATACTGGGCAGTTTCTCTTCGTGATGTCACATATTTGTTTCTAAACGTCTCCATTTGCTAGCAAGTTGGGTGCTGCCTTCATGTGCTGCTCATTTCAGTATTTTGATACTTGACGTCGTTGAAATGAAATGCGTCATTAATCTAATATTTTATATTTCTTTATTGACAGTAATGTATAATAACTCATTTTGGAATATTACAATGCACGCATACATTATCGTCTACAAGAAGTTGTTGTTTTTCATTTGAACACTAAAAGTATTCCAATGAAAAATGTGTACTTTAATAACAAGGAAGTAAATGATGCATTACTTCCATTATGTTAAAGGTGAATGATTTATACAAATTTAAAAACAAACATCTTCACTACTGTTGTTTTATAAACACCGTAGCAAAAGTTGATGCTATTATCTGGAATGCACATGTACTTAATGTATTTAAAAGTTGCACTTGTCCTGCTTATTTAAAAGCTGCTTTGCATTTCTAATATTGTTTTACTATATTTAGTATAATACATCGCAAGAAGTCTTCAGTCATCAATGTATGAAACTAAGTTCTGCAAGGTACAAACATTTGGTAAGTACATATAATGCAATGTAGTACAGCTAAGTTCTGCAGGGTACAAACATTTGGTAAGTACATATATTGTAATGCATAACAGCAAAGCTCTGCAGGATACAGACATTTGGTAAGTACATGTTTTGTAATGTATAGCAGCTATGTTCTGCAAGTACATATTTTGTAATATATAACAGCTACGTTTGGCATATTACAAACTTTTCGTAAGTACATATATTGTAATGTATAACAGCTAGGTTCTGCAGAGTACAAACATTTGATAAGTGCACATATAACAGCTAGGTTCTGCAGGGTGGAAACAGTTGGTAAGTGCATATATTTTAATGTATAACAGCTAAGTAATGCAGTGTGTAAACATTTGGTAAGTACATATCTTGTAATATATAGCAGCTAAGTTCTGCAGGGTACAAACATTTGGTAAGTATATCTATATATATATATTGTAATGTATAACAGTTAAGTTATGCAGGATACAAACATTTCTTAAATACATGTATTGTAATGTATAACAGCTAAATTATGCAGGATACAAACATTTGGCAATTACATACATTTTAATGTACAACAGCTACGTTCTGCGGGATACAAACATGTGGTAAGTAGGTTATACTGTAATGTATACAGCTAGGTTCTGCAGTGTACAAACATTTGGTAAGTATGCATACTGCAATGTATAACAGCTAAGTTCTGCAATATGCAAACACTTGCTAAGTGTATATATTGTAATGTATAACAGTTAAGTTTTGCAGTATACAAACATTTCTTAACTACATATATTATAAGGTATAACAGCTAGGTTCTGCAGCATGCAAACATTTGGAAAGGACATATATTTTAATACATAACAGCTACATTCTGTAGGGTACAAACATTTCTTAAGTACATATATTGTAATGTATAACAGCTAAGTTCTCAAGGGTACAAACATTTGATAACCACATGTTAAAAAGTAAGTTCTGCAGGCTGAAAGCATTCAGTTAGTACTTATATTGTAATGTATAGCAGCTAAGTTATGCAGGATACAAACTTTCCTTAAGTACATATATTGTAATCACGGCCGGCCTTAGGCATAGGCGAACTAGGCGACCGCCTAGGGCGCCGTAAAGGCCAGCCTCTTAAAGGGCGCATTTTTTATTTATTTTGATTAGCAAAGTTTGCGCTCTTCTCGTCGCCCTGCTGAAATGTAACCGGAAGCCGGAACTATGGGGACAGGGTGAGCCTCCCACTTACAGCTGCAGGTTCTAGAACAGCTTAAAAAGAAAAACTTACTTTGCGGTTCGAGTTTCCAAGCTTTTAGATTCCAGCGTGGCCTTTAATTTTCTGTTTTGTTTTCTAAACCCTGGCGTTATCACACGCAGGATGAGCGAAATAACTTCACCTCCTGCAGAGTGCAGACCGGTCTGAGAGCACATGTTTCTTCCCCGGGCCAGCTTCTGAGGTAAACATTGCTTCTTTTATTTACTTACAGCTGCAGACAGAAGAAACTTTTCTTATTTTACAGCACATCTTCCCCCCCCCCCCCCTACTCGGCTCCTCATTAATTTTACTGCGTTAAAAACATTTTGTTTTACCTAATGGCTGCAGTAAACAAACTGTATTTAACATTTATGGTATTACCTTGTGTGTTAACGGCTGCAGGCAGGAGAAACCTTAATAACCCTTAATTAGGCTATTACTTATTTAACTCATACTTTAGCAGGAGACTGAAACATTGAAGAAATCTTATTCTTAGTTACCAGGGCCGGCCTTAGCTGATATGGCGCCCTAGGCAAACTAGTGCTCTGGTGCCCCTTAAGCCCCACCCACATTATACTCATGAAACACCCCTACAAGCCACGCCAACAGGTATGTCACACCCCAAAAAAGCCACTGCAGTCATTCACTTCCCAAGAAAACCAGTCCAGTCATTTTCTTTAATTATTTAAATGCATAAAAGAAAGGATACCTTGTAATGTAGTTTAAACTGCAAGTAAAGATGGAAATTTCCTTTAATAAACCTGCTTTATCTGTTGCTCCTTCACACATACTTTACTATAAAAATCATGTTTTCAGAAAATAGAAGCCTATGTGCCTTGGTTCAAAGGGTTGCTTAGGTTAATCTAAACAGCTTAATTTACTCTGGGTAGGCGAGCAAACCTTACAACTCAGAAAAGTAGAATAGCAACCTCTCTCCTCCTGTGCACAGAAGCTTAAGCTAAAATAGCACAAACACAGACAGCCATTTAATAAACAATACAATCTTACAATGAAAAGAGGCTTAGCATGAACAGCAAAATTTTCTGCCACTGAAATTGCATGAAAACCTATATTTATAGAAAATGCATCTGGCACATGAAAGTTACACATGTTCTCTGATACACCTTCCTCATTGTATTAAATTACATTCCTTGTATAATATAGCACACTTGTTAGATCGTGTTTTAAACTTATTTTAAAATGTTTCCAGTAAGCAAAGAAATAAAACACATGAACCAGTAATGACAAAACTGCCCAGTTCAGAACATTTCCATCATAAAAGCCTACTCAAACTTGTACAATCCACCAGTATCAATAAATATGCACATTCTCTGCAGAAGTAAATGTCATCTAAGTAATTCCACATTAAAGAGTTCTGTAAAATCTATAACTAATGAACAGATTGCTGCTAGCAAGCAACTTAATATTTCATTGTTTAGTCTGCAGATAAAGTGCCTGTTGCCCTTGAGGAATAAATTGCCTATGTTGCATTAAAAAATAAGTTAGTAATACTGCAATATAGAAGGAGGGCAAACTGATAAGTTCATAGTTACTAGGTATCTCCGCCAAAGAGGACATTCTCAGGACTGCAGCATCCACTCCTTTTAAAGTGCAACACAGTACAGTATTAGCAATCCATTCATGGGGGAGTAGAACCCTAGTCTTCTGCATCAAAAGCAAGCATTCTACCAGTTGTGCTACTAACAAAACAAACAGATTTGGCAGAAGAAAAATGTGCGGACTGAGCCCCTTATCAAACTCTACTTGTACTTTCCAATTAGATTAGCCAGTCCATTAATATTCAATTAGTCAACAGTATAACCCACATATAGTCAAATGTAATGTCTTTCTATCCATTTATGAACAGTAAATAAAAATAAAGTTATGCAATTATGAACTTCATTACCCAGAAAAGTAGATACAGTGAGATGATAGTCATTCAAACCTGTTTGTCTTTGCAATACTATAACAGTGTACAATAACAAAAATAGATAAGAAAAACAGGACATTTATACTAACCAGTATCGTCCAAGGACAGTGTTGAAATCTTCTAACATAAAACAAATATGCTGGGAGAATGAGGTGCACATTCATAAAGGATGCAACAAATGTGCATGCACCATACATAAAGTAACTCCATCTCACACACACACACAACATTCTGCAGCTAAACAAGTAAAAGGAAACTTAAAACACACATCAGTCTGCAGCTAAATAAGTAAAAGGTTAAAACACACATCAGTTTCTCTTCCCTGCAGCCATATGCAGTACAAGTTAAATAAGTAAAAAGTTAAGGTTTCTCCTGTCTGGAGCCGTTACAAGATTAAAACACACACCACTTTTTCCTGCCTGCTGCCTGCATCTGTTTGTATACAGTATGAGTTTAAAAAGTAAAAGGTTAAGGTTTCTCCTGCCTGCAGCTGTACACACAGTAAAAGTACAACTTAAGTAAAAGTTAACAGTAAAGGCCGAATTAAATAAATAAAAGTTAAGGATTCTCCTCCCTGCAGCCATTAACAAACAGTAAAGCACACGACACACAGTTAAATAAGCAAAGGTTTCTCCGATGTTTCAGTTTCTTCTGCAAAAGTATGCATTCAATAACTAAAAGGTTAAGGTTTCTCTTGTCTGCAGCCGTTAACACACAGTAAGGTAATACCATAAATCAATGTTAAACACAGTTTTCTGCAGCCGTTATGTAAATCAAAATGTTTTAACACACAGTAAAAGTAATGCTTAGAAGCCCAGCCGGATGAACAATGTGCTGTCAAATAAGTAAAATTTCTACTGCCTGCAGCCATTAACACACAGTAAAGTACATGACGACACACACAGTAAGATAAGTAACTAAGAATAAGATTTCTTCAATGTTTCAGTCTCCTGCTAAAGTATGAGTTAAATAAGTAATAGCCTAATTAAGGGTTATTAAGGTTTCTCCTGCCTGCAGCCGTTAACACACAAGGTAATACCATAAATGTTAAATACAGTTTGTTTACTGCAGCCATTAGGTAAAACAAAATGTTTTTAGCGATTTAAAATTTATGAGGAGCCGAGTAGGGAAGATGTGCTGTAAAATAAGAAAAGTTTCTTCTGTCTGCAGCTGTAAGTAAATAAAAGAAGCAATGTTTACCTCAGAAGCTGGCCGGGGAAGAAACATGTGGACTCAGACCGGTCTGTACTGTGGAGGAGCTGAAGTTATTTACATCCTGCGTGTGATAACGTCAGGGTTTAGAAAACAAAAACAGAAAATTAAAGGGCCAGCGAATCTAAAAGCTTGGAAACTCGAACCGCAAAGTAAGTTTTCTTTTTAAGCTGTTCTAGCGAACCTGCAGCTGTAAGTGGGAGGCTCACCCTGTCCCCATAGTTCCGGCTTCGGTTACATTTCAGCAGGGCGACGAGAAGAGCGCAAACTTTGCTAATCAAAATAAATAAAAAATGCGCCCTTTAAGAGGCTGGCCTTTACGGCGCCCTAGGCGGTCGCCTAGTTCGCCTATGCCTAAGGCCGGCCGTGTTAGTTACTTATCTTACTGTGTGTGTCGTCATGTACTTTACTGTGTGTTAATGGCTGCAGGCAGTAGAAATTTTACTTATTTGACAGCACATTGTTCATCCCCGGCTGGGCTTCTTAAGCATTACTTTTACTGTGTGTTAAAAACATTTTGTTTTACATAACGGCTGCAGAAAACTGTGTTTAACATTGATTTATGGTATTACCTTACTGTGTGTTAACGGCTGCAGACAAGAGAAACCTTAACCTTTTAGTTATTGAATGCATACTTTTGCAGAAGAAACTGAAACATCGGAGAAACCTTTGCTTATTTAACTGTGTGTCGTGTGCTTTACTGTTTGTTAATGGCTGCAGGAGGAGAATCCTTAACTTTTATTTATTTAATTGCCTTTTACTGTTAACTTTTTACTTAAGTTGTACTTTTTACTGTGTGTACAGCTGCAGGCAGGAGAAACCTTAACCTTTACTTTTAAATTCATACTGTATACAAACAGATGCAGGCAGCAGGCAGGAAAAAGTGGTGTGTGTTTTAATCTTGTAACGGCTCCAGACAGGAGAAACCTTAACTTTTTACTTATTTAACTTGTACTGCATATGGCTGCAGGAAGAGAAACTGATGTGTGTTTAACCTTTTACTTATTTAGCTGCAGACTGATGTGTGTTTTAAGTTTCCTTTTACTTGTTTAGCTGCAGAATGTTGTGTGTGTGTGTGAGATGGAGTTACTTTATGTATGGTGCATGCACATTTGTTGCATCCTTTATGAATGTGCACCTCATTCTCCCAGCATATTTGTTTTATGTTAGAAGATTTCAACACTGTCCTTGGACGATACTGGTTAGTATAAATGTCCTGTTTTTCTTATCTATTTTTGTTATTGTACACTGTTATAGTATTGCAAAGACAAACAGGTTTGAATGACTATCATCTCACTGTATCTACTTTTCTGGGTAATGAAGTTCATAATTGCATAACTTTATTTTTATTTACTGTTCATAAATGGATAGAAAGACATTACATTTGACTATATGTGGGTTATACTGTTGACTAATTGAATATTAATGGACTGGCTAATCTAATTGGAAAGTACAAGTAGAGTTTGATAAGGGGGGCTCAGTCCGCACATTTTTCTTCTGCCAAATCTGTTTGTTTTGTTAGTAGCACAACTGGTAGAATGCTTGCTTTTGATGCAGAAGACTAGGGTTCTACTCCCCCATGAATGGATTGCTAATACTGTACTGTGTTGCACTTTTAAAGGGAGTGGATGCTGCAGTCCTGAGAATGTCCTCTTTGGCGGAGATACCTAGTAACTATGAACTTATCAGTTTGCCCTCCTTCTATATTGCAGTATTACTAACTTATTTTTTAATGCAACATAGGCAATTTATTCCTCAAGGGCAACAGGCACTTTATCTGCAGGCAAACAATGAAATATTAAGTTGCTTGCTAGCAGCAATCTGTTCATTAGTTATAGATTTTACAGAACTCTTTAATGTGGAATTACTTAGATGACATTTACTTCTGCAGAGAATGTGCATATTTATTGATACTGGTGGATTGTACAAGTTTGAGTAGGCTTTTATGATGGAAATGTTCTGAACTGGGCAGTTTTGTCATTACTGGTTCATGTGTTTTATTTCTTTGCTTACTGGAAACATTTTTAAAATAAGTTTAAAACACGATCTAACAAGTGTGCTATATTATACAAGGAATGTAATTTAATACAATGAGGAAGGTGTATCAGAGAACATGTGTAACTTTCATGTGCCAGATGCATTTTCTATAAATATAGGTTTTCATGCAATTTCAGTGGCAGAAAATTTTGCTGTTCATGCTAAGCCTCTTTTCATTGTAAGATTGTATTGTTTATTAAATGGCTGTCTGTGTTTGTGCTATTTTAGCTTAAGCTTCTGTGCACAGGGAGGAGAGAGGTTGCTATTCTACTTTTCTGAGTTGTAAGGTTTGCTCGCCTACCCAGAGTAAATTAAGCTGTTTAGATTAACCTAAGCAACCTTTTGAACCAAGGCACATAGGCTTCTATTTTCTGAAAACATGATTTTTATAGTAAAGTATGTGTGAAGGAGCAACAGATAAAGCAGGTTTATTAAAGGAAATTTCCATCTTTACTTGCAGTTTAAACTACATTACAAGGTATCCTTTCTTTTATGCATTTAAATAATTAAAGAAAATGACTGGACTGGTTTTCTTGGGAAGTGAATGACTGCAGTGGCTTTTTTGGGGTGTGACATACCTGTTGGCTTGTAGGGGTGTTTCATGAGTATAATGTGGGTGGGGCTTAAGGGGCACCAGAGCACTAGTTTGCCTAGGGCGCCATATCAGCTAAGGCCGGCCCTGATTGTAATGTATAACAGCTAAGTTTTACATGATACATACATTTGGTAAATGCATATATTATAATGTATAACAGCTAAGTTCTGCAGGATAAAACATTTGGTAAGTATGTATATTGTAATGTATAACAGCTATGTTCTACAGGTATAATCATTTAGTAAGTTTATGTATTTTAATATATAACAGCTAAGAAATGCAGTGTGTAAACATTTGGTAAGCACATATATTGTAATGTATAACAGCTAAATTCTGCAGCATACAAACATTTGGCAAGTACATATATTTTAATGTATAACAGCTAAGTTCTGCAGGGTACAAACATTTGGTAAGTGCATATATTGCAGTGTATAACAGCTAAGTTATGCAGGATAGAAACATTTCTGAAGTACATATATTTAATGTATAACAGCTAAGAAATGCAGTGTGTAAACATTTGGTAAATACATATATTGTAATGTATAACAGCTAAGTTCTGCAGCATACAAACATTTGGCAAGTGCATATATTTTAATGTATAACAGCTAAGTTCTGCAAGCTGCAAGCATTTGGCTAGTACTTATATTGTAATGTATAGCAGCTAAGTTATGCAAGATACATACATTTGGTAAGTGCATATATTATAATGTTTAAAAGCTAAGTTCTGCAGGGTACAAACCTTTGGTAAGTAGATATATTGTAATGCATAACAGTTATGTTCTGGAGGGTACAAACATTTGGTAACTAGAGATATTGTAATGTATAACAGGTAAGCACATATAATTAAATGTGTAACAGCTAAGTTCTGCAAGATACAAAAATTTGGTAAGTGCATATATTGTAATATATAACAGCTACGTTCTACAGGAAACATTTGGTAAGAACATATATTTTAATGTATAGCAGGTAAGTTCTGCAGGGTGCAAACATTTGGTAAGTACATATACTGTAATGCATAACAGCTAAGTTCTGCAGGGTAAAAAATTTAGTGAGTACATATATTGTAATGTATAACAGCTACATTCAGTAGGATACAACCATTTGATAAGTACATATATTTTAATGTATAACAGCTAAGTAATGCAGTGTGTAAACATTTGGTAAGTATATATATTGTAATGTATAGTAGCTAAGTTCTGACGGGTACAAACATTTGGTAAATAGATATATTGTAATGTATAACAGCTAAGTTCCAGAGGGTACAAACATTTGGTAACTAGATATATTGTAATGTATAACAGTTAAGTTTTGCAGGGTATAAACATTTGGTAACTACATATAATTTAATATATAACAGCTAAGTTCTGCAATATAAAAAAAATTGGTAAGTGCGTATATTGTAATGTATAACAGCTATTTTTTGCAGGATACAAACATTTCTTAAGTACATATATTGTAATGTATAACAGCTAAGTTATCAAGGGTACAAACATTTGATAACCACATGTAAAAAGTAAGTTCTGCAGAATGCAAGCATTCGGTTAGTACTTATATTGCAATGTATAGCAGCTAAGTTATGTAGGATACATACTGTCCTTAAGTACATATATTGTAATGTATAACAGCTATGTTTTTCAAGATACATACATTTCGTAAATGCATATATTATAATGTATAACAGCTAAGTTCTGCAGGGTACAAACATTTGGTAAGTAGATATACTGTAATGTATAACAGCTAAGTTCTGCAGGGTAAAACATTTGGTAAGTGCATATATTGTAATGTATAACAGCTATGTTCAACAAGTAGAACCATTTAGTAAGTTTATGTATTTTAATGTATAACAGCTAATAAATGCAGTGTGTAAACATTTGATAAGTACATATATTGTAATGTATAACAGCTAAGTTCTGCAGCATACAAACATTTTGCAAGTGCATATATTTTAATGTATAACAGCTAAGTTCTGCAGGGTACAAACATTTGGTAAGTGCATATATTGTACTGTATAACAGCTAAGATCAGCAGGATACAAACATTTCTTAAGTACATATATTTTAATGTATAGCAGCTAAGTAATGCAGGATACAAACATTTGGTAAGTGCATATATTGTAATGCATAACAGCTGAGTTCTGAAGGATACAAACATTTCTTAAGTCCATATATTGTAATGTATAACAGCTAAGTTATGCAGGATACAAACATTTATTAAGTACATATATTGCAATGTATAGCAGCTAAATTCTGCAGGGTACAAACATTTGGCAAGTACATATATTTTAATGTACAATAGCTAAGTTCTGCAGGGTACAAACATTTCGTATGCACATATATTGTAAAGTATAATTGCTAAGTTCTGTGGGATACAGACATTTGGTAAGTGCATATATTGTAATGTATAACAACTAAGTTCTGCAGGATACAAACATTTGGTAAGTACATTATACTGTAATGTATAACAGCTAAGTTCTGCAGGGTTCAAACATTTGGTAAGTATGTATACTGTAATGTATAACAGCTACGTTCTGCAATATGCAAACATTTGGTAAGTGTGTATATTATAATGTATAATAGTCAAGTTTTGCAGGATACAAACATTTCTTAACTACATATATTGTAATGTATAACAGCTAAGTTCTGCAGCATACAAACATTTGGCAAGTACATATATTTTAATGTATAACAGCTGAGTTCTGCAGAGTACGAATATTTGGTAAGTACATATATTGTAATGTATAACAGCTAAGTTCTGCAGGATACAAACATTTCTTTAGTACATATATTGTGATGTATAACAGCTAAGTTCTGCAGGATACAAGTATTTGGTAAGTGCATATATTGTAATGTATAACAGCTAAGTTCTGAAGGGTATAAACATTTGGTAACCACATGTATAAAAGTAAGTTCTGGAAGCTGCAAGCATTTGGTTAGTACTTATATTGTAATGTATAGCAGCTAAGTTATGCAGGATACATACATTTCTTAAGTACATATATTGTAATATATAACAGCTAAGTTTCCAAGATACATACATTTGGTAAGTGCATATTTTATAATGTTTAACAGCTAAGTTCTGCAGGGTACAAACATTTGGTAAGTGCATTTATTGTAATGCATAACAGCTAATTTCTGCAGGATACAAACATTTCTTAAGTACATATATTGCAGTATATAACAGCTAAGTTATGCAGGATAGAGACATTTCTGAAGTACATATATTTAGTCTATAGCAGCTAAGAAATGCAGTATGTAAACCTTTGGTAAGTACATATATTGTAATGTATAACAGCTAAGTTCTGCAGCATACAAACATTTGGCAAGTGCATATATTTTAATGTATAACAGCTAAGTTCTGCAGAGTATAAACATTTGGTAAGTACATATATTGTAATGTATAACATTAAGTTCTGCAAGGTACAAACACTTGGTAAGTACACATATTGTAATGTATAACAACTAAGTTCTGCAAGATACAAATATTTGGTAAGTGCATATATTGTAATGCATAACAGCTAAGTTATGCAGGATACAAACACTTCTTAAGTACATATATTGTAATGTATGCAGCTAAATTCTGCAGGGTGCAAACATTTGGCAAGTACATATATTTTAATGTACAATGGCTAAGTTCTGCAGGGTACAAACATTTCATACGTACATATATTGTAATGTATAGTGGCTAAGTTCTGCAGGATACAAACATTTGGTAAGTGCATATATTGTAATTTATAACAGCTAAGTTCTGCAGGGTACAAATATTTAGTAACTACATTTATTGTAATGTATAATGGCTAAGTTCTGCAGGATACAAACATTTGGTAAGTATGTATACTATAATGTATAACAGCTAAGTTCTGCAATATGCAAACATTTGGTAAGTGTGTATATTGTAATGCATAATATCCAAGTTTTGCAGGATACAAACATTTCTTTGCTGCATATATTGTAATTTATAACAGCTAAAATCTGCAGCATACAAACATTTGGCAAGTACATATATTTTAATGTATAACAGCTAAGTTCTGCAGAATATGAACTTTTGGTAAGTACATATATTGTAATGTATAACAGCTAAGTTATGCAGGATACAAACATTTCTTTAATACATATATTGTGATGTATAACAGCTAAGTTCTGCAGGATACAAGTATTTGGTAAGTGCATATATTGTAATGTATAACAGCTAAGTTCTGAAGGGTACAGACATTTGTTAACCACATGTATAAAAGTAAGTTCTGCAAGCTGCAAGCATTTGGTTAGTACTTATATTGTAATTTATAGCAGCTAAGTTATGCAAGATAACCACATTTCTCAAGTACATATATTGTAATATATCACAGCTAAGTTCTGCAAGATTCATACATTTGGTAAGTGTATATATTATAATGTTTAAAAGCTAAGTTCTGCAGGGTACAAACCTTTGGTAAGTATATATATTGTAATGCATAACAGCTACGTTCTGGAGGGTACAAACATTTGGTAACTAGAGATATTGTAATGTATAACAGCTAAGTTCTGCTGGGTATAAATAGTTGGTAAGTACATATAATTTAATGTATAACAGCTACGTTCTGCAAGATACAAAAATTTGGTAAGTGCATATATTGTAATATAAAACAGCTACGTTTGGCAGGAAACAAACATTTGGTAATAACATATATTTTAATGTATAGCAGGTATGTTCTGCAGGGTGCAAACATTTGGTAAGTACATATATTGTAATGCATAACAGCTAAGTTCTGCAGGGTAAAAAATTTAGTAAGTACATATATTGTAATGTATAACAGCTATGTTCAGTAGGATACAGCCATTTGGTAAGGACATATATTTTAATATATAACAGCTAAGTAATGCAGTGTGTAAACATTTGGTAAGTATATATATTGTAATGTATAATAGCTAAGTTCTGCAGGGTACAAACATTTGGTAAATATATATATATATATATATATATATATATATATATATATATATATATATATATATATTGTAATTTATAACAGCTAAGTTCCAGAGGGTGCAAACATTTGGTAACTATATATATTGTAATGTATAACAGTTAACTTTTGTAGGGTATAAACATTTGTTAAGTACATATAATTTAATATATAACAGCTAAGTTCTGCAAGATAAAAAAAAATGGTAAGTGCGTATATTGTAATGTGTAACAGCTAAGTTCTGCATGGTAGAATCATTTGCTAAGTGCATATACTGTAATGCATGACAGCTATTTTTTGCAGTATACAAACATTTCTTAAGTACACATATTGTAATGTATAACAGCTAAGTTCTCAAGGGTACAAACATTTAATAACCACATGTAAAAAAGTAAGTTCTGCAGGCTGCAAGCATTTGGTTAGTACTTATATTGTAATGTATAGCAGCTAAGTTATGCAGGATACAAACTTTCCTTAAGTACGTATATTGTAATGTATAACAGCTAAGTTTTACAAGATACATACATTTGGTAAATGCATATATTATAATGTATAACAGCTAAGTTCTGCAGGGTAAAACATTTGGTAAGTATGTATTTTGTAATGTATAACAGCTATGTTCAACAGATACAACCATTTAGTAAGTTTATGTATTTTAATGTATAACAGCTAAGTAATGCAGTCTGTAAACATTTGATAAGTACATATATTGTAATGTATAACAGCTAAGTTCTGCAGCATACAAAAATTTGGCAAGTACATATATTTTAATGTATAAGAGCTAGGTTCTGCAGGGTACAAACATTTGGTAAGTGCATATATTGTAATGCATAGCAGCTAAGTTCAGCAGGATACAAATATTTCTTAAGTACATATATTTTAATGTATAACAGCTAAGTAATGCAGGATACAAACATTTTGTAAGTGCATATATTGTAATGCATAACAGCTAAGTTATACAGGATACAAACATTTCTTAAGTCCATATATTGTAGTGTATAACAGCTAAGTTATGCAGGATACAAACATTTCTTAAGTACATATATTGTAATGTATAGCAGCTAAATTCTGCAGGGTACAGACATTTGGCAAGTACATATATTTTAATGTACAATAGCTAAGTTCTGCAGGATACAAACATTTTGTACGTACATATATTGTAATGGATAATGGTTATGTTCTGTTGGATTCATAGGTTCATAGGTTCATAGGTTCATAGGTGGGTACTAGGCTTTTAGCCCTAGGGCCTATATAAGCCTAGCCAAAGGTACCCTGGCTTTCGCCACCCAAGAAAATTATTTTCCTGTGCCACTGTCGAGCAGAGCCACAGAAGTGATCCCCAGGGTGAATTTCCTGTCTCCCATCCAATCATCAAGATTTTTCTTGAACAGTGCTAATGTGGAGCTTTGTTTGATATAGATAGTTAGTTTGTTCCAGAGTATGCGAAGTCTCTGGGAAAGGAATCTATCCCTCCAGCATGTTCTGTTTATTGTGGTGATGAGGTTTAGGTCCCTAGAGCATGTAGCTCATAGGGATTGGGGTTTCTTTAAGTGGAGCATGTCTAAAAGCTCTGGGTTTCACGTAACTTTGTGTGTTAGGCAGAGATCACCTTTGAGTAGACGATATGCAATGGAGTAAAGCTGGAGTTTTTTTAGATGGTCTGCATAGGGTGTCTCCTTGAGGCTGGTAATCCTCTTTGTGAGGTATTTCTGTGGCCTTTCCAGTTGTTGTAGATGTCTTGTGAGGTACATACCAAAAGGGGCATTGTACTCTATAATGGGTCTAATGAGTGACGAGTAGAGGGGAACAATGACCTTTTTTCCTGGATGAGAAACCTTTTGTGATGAGGTGTGCCACATAGAAGGATTTCCTGACTACTGTGGTGATGTGATTATCAAAGGAGAGACTACTGTCCACCTGTGTCCCAAGGTCTCTTATCACACTTTTGGTGTTAAGTAGACTACCACCTATGTGGTAGTTCATGGGTACTGAGTTTTTACCAAAAGGAATGACAATGCACTTTTTGGCATTGAGCTTGAGGCCATGGCTTTGACACCAGACATCTGTCTCAGCAGGGCCCTTTTGTAGGATGTCCACATCTTTTGTAGTTTTGATTATGGCTCCTAGTTTGCAGTCATCTGCGAACTTCATTAACCAAAGACCTTCTGTGTTGGCCTGTACTTCAGAGAAGTAGATACCAAACAGGAGAGGACCCAGGACTGAACCCTGTGGTAATCCACTTGTCACTGGTCTGAAGCTGGATTTGGAGTCTGCTACTTTCAAAGTGTGGGTTCTGTCAGTGAGCCAGTTGGCAACCCATCTTGTGACATAGGGATTTATACCTAGTTTAGTGAGTTTATCTATAATTCCAGAGTGGGGGATGGTGTCAAAAGCCTTGGCGAGATCTAGATAGGCTGTGTGAACTACCTTACCCTCATCTACGGCTTTGGTGACTGCTTCAAAGAAGTCTATCAGGTTTAGGTGACATGATCTGCCTTTTACAAACCCGAAAAGGGTGGGGTCCTGAGTTTGGAGATTACCAATGTCATTGTTTATAAGTTCCATGATGATAAGCTCCATAGCCTTGCAGATCAGGCTTGTTAGACTAATGAGGCGGTAGTTTCCATGGTCTGTGGTGGCTCCCCATTTGTGGAGTGGGATAACTGTCACTGTGCGCCATTCAGTGGGCACATAGCCTGAGGTGAAGCTATGATTGAACATGGTACTTAGGTGGGGTGCCAATTTGTTCTGTAGTTCATGTAGAACACAGCCTGGGATGTTCATAGGTTCATAGGTTCATACTAGGCTATCTGCCCTAGGGCATTTATAAGCCTAGCCAGAGTGTGTTTGGCTTTCACCACCCATTTTAAATTAATTTTGCTATGCCCTTTTTCGAGGTTAGTATACTGTGCCTCTGTCTAACAGTGGCACAGAAGTGATACTCGGGGTAAACCTATGATCTCCCATCCACTCATCAAGATTCCTCTTGAAGAGAGTCAGTGAGGGACTCTGCCTAACCTGGGCTGGGATTTTATTCCAGAGTGAAGGGAGCCTCTGGGTTATGAATCTGTCCCTCCAGCATGTCCTATTTATTTCAGTGTTGAGGTTCAAGTCTCTCGAGCGCATAGCTCAATGGGATTTGGATTTTCTGAGGTGCAGCATGTCCATTAATTCTGGGTTGGACATGGCTTTATACGTCAGGCACAGATCGCCTCTGAGCAGGCGGTATGCCACTGAGTAGAGCTGGAGTTTCTTTAACCGGGCAGCATATGGCATCTGTTTAAGCCCTTTGATCCTCTTGGTGAGGTACTTTTGGGGTCTTTCCAGTTGCTGCAGGTGTCTGGTAAGGTACATCCCAATAGGGGTATTGTACTCAATTATGGGCCTGATGAGGGATGAGTAAAGAGGCACGATGACCTCTTCTGATCTAGATGTGAATCCCTTCATGATTAGGTGGGCTATATAAAATGTTTTTCTAACCACTTTGGCCACGTGGTTGTCAAATGAGAGATTGCTACCAACTTGGGTCCCCGGGTCCCTAATTACTTCTTCTGTACTTAATGGATTACCACCTATGTGGTAATTTGTGGGCACTTTGTTTTTGCCAAAGGGGATGACTATACACTTTTTGGCATTTAGCTTGAGGCCATGGCTCTGGCACCGGTTATCTGTTTCTATGAGGCCCTTATGGAGGATGCTTGTGTCGGCTGGAGAGTTGATTATGGCATCCAGTTTGCAGTCATCTGCGAACTTGGTCAGCCACAGTCCTTCCGTGTTGGCCTGTACCTCCGAGAAATATATACCGAACAAGAGAGGTCCCAGGACTAAGCCTTGTGGGACGCCACTTGTAACTGGTTTGGAGTCTGACATGGCTCCAGCAATTCTAACCATGTGGGTTCTGTCCTTGAGCCAGTTTGCAACCCATCTAGTGACATAGGGGTTTATATTTAAGCTGGTGAGCTTATCTATAATGCCCGAGTGGGGTATTGTATCAAAGGCTTTTGCAAGGTCCAGGTAGGCTGTGTGGACCACCTTCCCTTCGAATGTCGTCAGGTCCCATGGATGCTGTGTTCTTGGCTTTGGATAGTGTGTTTTTTACCTGTGCATCTGTGATTACAGGAACTTTGCATTCTTCTGGTATAGAGATGGGCCCTTTAGGGGATGACAGAGGGGTAAAGTTAGCACTGAACCTATCTTCCAGGATGTTGGCAATATCCATTGGTTCTGTATATTTAGTGCCATTGTGCTGTAACTCAGAGCAGATCTGAGTGTTGCCATTGAGATTCTTGACATAGCTATAGAATGCTTTGTGGTTGTCTTTAGAGTCAGTGGTGATTTTGTTATCATAACTAGCTTTGGAAGCTGAGGGATCTCAGCTTCTTACTGAAGCTGACCAGGGAGTTTCTCCAATCATGGGATTTTACTCTTTTTTGAAACAGTTTCTTTCTTCTGTTGTAGAGTTTGCTTATGGCAGGGGACCACCAGATTGGCTTCCTTTTTTTGGAGGATAGCATATTGGTTCTGTTAGGGATTGCACAATTTGGTAAGTGCATATATTGTAATGTATAACAGCTAAGTTCTGCAGGATACAAACATTTGGTAAGTATGTATACTGTAATAGGTTTATAGGTTCATAGGTTGATACTAGGCAATCTGCCCTAGGGCATTTATAAGCCTAGACAGAGTGTGTTTGGCTTTCACCACCCTTTTAGATTAGTTGACTGTGCCTCTGTATAGTAGGTCACAGAAGATAGCCCTTTTGAGGTTAGTTTATTGTGCCTCTGTCTAGTAGGGACAAGAAGAGTGAATGTATAACAGCTACGTTCTGCAATATGCAAACATTTGGTAAGTGTGTATATTATGGTTTACTATCATATATTCGAAAATAAAAATAAATCATGTCTTTATTTTCGAATTTATGGATCGAAAATTCACATTTTCGAAACATAGTAAACCCGAAAACAAGTTCGAAAAATGCGCTCGCGACATTTACGGCAACACAGAGCACGCCCACCCTGCCAAATACACAGAACTACCCAACCTAAACATGCAGGGGGATAGGGCCCTGCCCCTGCACCTGGGGGGCCAGCCCCCACACCCCCAACTTAATATTCCAACTCGAGATCGCACTACAGTGAGGAAAGGGATGTATTTCTCCCTATCCGCACTGTACCCGATCTCCTCATGAGCGAACATTGTTATTCGAATGCACAGTCCATTCGCAATTACAACATTCGCTCAGATGAGAAGTATTCGAACATCTGATATTCGAATACTTCATAGCCGTGCAAGTGCACGGCGACATTGTCATGGTAAACCGTATATTATAATGTATAATAGTCAAATTTTGCAGGATACAAACATTTCTTAACTACATATATTGTAATGTATAACAGCTAAGTTCTGCAGCATACAAACATTTGGCAAGTACATATATTTTAATGTATAACAGGTAAGTTCTGCAGGGTACGGACATTTGGTAAGTACATATATTGTAATGTATAACAGCTAAGTTCTGCAGGATACAAACATTTTTTAGTGCATATATTGTGATGTATAACAGCTAAGTTCTGCAGGATACAAGTATTTGGAAAGTGCATATATTGTAATGTATAACAGCTAAGTTCTGAAGGGTACAAACATTTGGTAACCACATGTATAAAAGTAAGTTATGCAAGCTTCAAGCATTTGGTTAGTACTTGTAATGTATAGCAGCTAAGTTATGCAGGATACATACATTTCTTAAGTACATATATTGTAATATATAATAGCTAAGTTTTGCAAGATACATACATTTGGTAAGTGCATATTTTATAATGTTTAACAGCTAAGTTCTGCAGGGTACAAACCTTTGGTAATTAGATATATTGTAATGCATAACAGCTAATTTCTGGAGGGTACAAACATTTGGTAACTAGGGATATTGTAATGTATAACAGCTATGTTATGCAGGGTATAATCATTTGGTAAGTACATATAATTTAATGTATAACAGCTACGTTCTGCAAGATGCAAATATTTGGTAAGTGCATATATTGTAATATATGACAGCTACGTTCTGCAGGAAACAAACATTTGGTAAGAACATATATTTTAATGTATAACAGGTAAGTTGTGCAGGATGCAAACATTTTGTAAGTACATATATTGTAATGTATAACAGCTACGTTCGGTAGGATACAACCATTTGATAAGTACATATATTGTACTGTAGAGCAACTAAGTTCTGCAGGGTACAAACGTTTGGTAAGTAAATATATTTTAAAGTATAACAGCTAAATTCTGCAAGGTACAAATATTTGGTAAGTACATATATTTTAATGTATAACAGCTAAGATCTGCAGGGTGCAAACATTTGGTAAGTACATATATTGTAATGTATAACAGCTAAGTTCTGCAAGATGCAAACATTTGGTAAGTGTTTATATTATAATGTATAGCAGCTAAGTTTTGCATGATACAAACTTTTCTTTACATATATTTTAATGTATAACAGCTATGTTTTGCAGCATACAAACATTTGGCAAGTACATATATTTGAAAGTATAACAGCTAATTTCTGCAGATTACAAAAAATTAAGTACATATATTGTTATGTATAACAGCTAAGTTCTGCAAGATACAAACGTGGTAAGTGCATGTACTGTAATGTACAACAGTTAAGTTCTGTAGGATACAAACATTTGGCAAGTACATATATTGTAATGTATAACAGCTAAGTTCTGCAGGGTGCAGACTTTTGATAAGTACATGTATAACAGCTAAGTTCTGCAGGGTAAAAACATTTCTTAAGTGCATATATTTTAATGTATAAGCTAATTTCTGCAAGATACAAACATTTGGTAAGTACATATATTGTAGTGTATAACAGCTAATTTCTGCAGGATACAAACATTTGACAAGTACATATATTTTAATGTATAACAGCTACGTTCTGCAGGGTAAAATTATTTGGTAAGTACATATATTTTAATGTATAACAGCTAAGTAATACAGGGTGTAAACATTTGGTAAGTACATATAATGTAGTGTATACCAGCTAAGTCCTGCAGGGTACAAACATTTGGTTAGTACATATATTGTAATGTATAATAGCTAAGTTCTGCAGGGTACAAACATTTTTAAGTACATAGGTGTGTACTAGGCTAATGTCCCTGGATCCTTTACAGGCCTAGCCCATAGGATTACCCTGGCATCATGCCACCTGACCTTATTCCGTAGTGCCTCTGTCGAGTAGAGCCATTGGAGTTATCCTCGGGGTCTATTTTCTTTTTTCCATCCAGTCATCAAAATTTCTCTTGAAGAGTGCCAGTGTGGTGCTCTGCTTCACATGTATGGGAAGTCTATTCCATAGCATGGGCAGTCTCTGGGTTATGAACCAATCCATCCAGCATGTTCTGTTGATTGTGGTAATGAGGTTGAGGTCTCTGGAGCATGTAGTGAGAATTGATTTGGATTTCTTTAGATGTAACATTTCTACCATAGCTGCATTAGACATGGCTTTGTAAGTCAAGCTGAGATTGCCTCTAAGTAGGCGATATAAGACAGAGAATAGTTGGAGTTTTTTGAGTCTGCCCATATAGGACAAGTGTTTAAGGTGTAGGATCCTCTTTGTGAGGTACTTTTGTGGCCTCTCCAGTTGTTGCATATGTCTAGTGATGTACATGCCAAATGAGGCATTGTACTCAATGACTGGCCTAATGAGGGAAGAGTAGAGGGAGACAATGACCTCTTTCTTTCTGGATGCAAAACCTTTAGAAAGAGATGTGCCACATAGAACGACTTTCTGAGCACAGTGGCAATGTGGTGATCAAATGAGCGGTTGCTGTCAACCTGTGTTCCCAGATCTATTATATCACCTTCTGTGCTCAGTAGACTACCATCAATGTGGTAATTCAAGGAAACCAATTTTTTCCAAGGGGGATAATGAACATTTTTTGGCATTGAGCTAAGGCCATGGTTCTGACACCAGTCGTTGGTCTGAGTGAGGCCTTGCTCTAGGATGTCAACATCACTTGGGGAGTTAATAATAGCTCCCAACTTAAAATCTTCTGCAAACATTGTCAGCCAGAATCCCATCGTGTTGGCCTGGACTTCAGATACGTAGATACCAAACAAAAGAGGACCCAGGGCCAAAAACTATGGGACGCCACTCATGACTGGTCAGCAGTCTGACTTGGAGTCAGCTACTTTCACACTGTAGGTTCTATCTGTGAGCCAGTTTGCAAACCACCTAGTGATATAGGGGTTGATGCCCAGCTTAGTGAGTTTTTCTATGATTCCTGAGTGGGGAATGATATCAAAGGCCTTGGCCAGATCACAGTAGCATGTATGAACCACCTTGCCTTCATCCACACCTCTGGTGACTAACTCAAAGAAGTCAACCAGGTTGAGCTGGCATCATCTACCCTTCACAAAACCAAACTGTGTGGGATCCAGAGTTTGGAGATTCCCTATATCCTTGTTTATTAGCTACATGATGATGCATTCCATAGTCTTGCATATCAGACTCATCAGACTAATAGGGCAATAGTTCCCAGGGTCTGTAGTCACTCCTCCTTTGTGAAGAGGGATGACTGTAGCAGTGCACCATTTGGTAGGGACAAAGCTTGAGGTGTGGCTGTGATTGGACAGGGCACATAGGTGAGGTGCCAATTCACTCTGTAGTTCATGTAGAATACAGCCAGGAATATTGTCAGGTCCCATAGCAGCTGTATTCTTGGCCTTGGACAGTGCTGTTTTAACCTGTGTAGCAGTAGTACTGTGTGCCTGGCAATCTACTGGCATTGTGATTGGTCCTTTGGCGGGTAGAGAGTGGTAAAGTAGGCACTGAATTTGTCTGCCAGTATATTGGCAATATCTGTTGGCTCGGTATAAGAGGTACCATTTTGCAGTGGCAAAGAGCAAATCTGGGTATTGCGATGGAGATTCTTTACATAACTATAGAAGGCCTTGTGGTTGTCTTTACTATCTGCTGCAATTTTGTTTTCATAGCTAGCTTTAGAGGATTTGTTGAGGGATCTCAGCCTTTTGTTGAAGCTGATAAGGGAGTTTTTCCATCCTTGGCACTTCAACTTATTCTGCATCAGTTTCCTCCTTCTGCTGTAGAATTTGTTTATGGCAGGGGACCACCAGATTTGCTTCCTTTTTTGAGGAGCGCATATTGGTTCTATTGGGCATGGCGAGATCCATGCATTTGTGTATGTGTTCATACAGTGCATTGGTGATTCAGCAGTCATGCAACTATTCTCCATTTGCATGGGTACCATGAAGTTAGCCACTTCTGTTTTTAGGAGCCCAAAGTTAGCTTTGTAGAAGTTTTTCATGGTGGTTAACTTTGTGTGTGTGTGTGTGGGGGGGGGTTGGGATGTGGATTAACAAGGTGATTAGTTTGTGGTTGGATCTAACCAGGGAGGAGTTGACTATTGGTGTAGGCAATGGTCACCCATGTTAATAATGACCAGGTCAAGGATGTTGCTACCTCTAGTGGGGGTAAGAATGAGCTGGTGCAGGGCATTGGAATTAATGAATTCCAGGAAGCGTTGCGCAGGTGTATTGGTATATGAGTAGTTTCCCAGTTAATGGAGGAGTAGTGGAAGTCACCCGGTATGAGACTGTTAGGTTGGACCCTAGTATTCTCCAGGGTGCTTAGGAACGTGGAGTGTGAGTCTTGGGACATATATTGTAATGTATGACAGCTACGTTCTGCAGGATACAAAATTTTATAAGTACGTATATTGTAACCAAAGAAAATGAATGTAAACTAATAAATCCAAATAGGAGCAGAGAACACCAGGAAATACACCACAGTCCAAATTTTATTTAGTGCTTTTGTCAGCAGTTTGCTAATGACTTCATCAGAATAAACAGTTATTTAACACAAATTCATTTAAATACTCATGCCCCTGTCACATGCTCATAAAAACATTTCCCCATAGGCTGTTTAAAACATTATCTACTAAAACCAGTAATATAGTGTTGTTAAAGCAATTTTTTGTGAATGGTACATACACTTACTAAACTTTTAAAATACAACTATTATCTAGTGTATAAAATTGCAATGACCAATCCACCCCCACATATACTTTGTGTATAATTATTTAATGTTGTGTGGGTTATACTTCATAAATGGAATTCAGACCTCAATTTTAACAAGCTGGAAATGGAAATAATCTGATTGAGACCTGGTGTAACTGTGGCATTGCATCTATTATTATTGAGTTGAATATAATTATTGAGTTCTGTAACCATTCCTTTAAGTTTTCAGGTCTTGAACAAATAGAGAATAAAGATGGAAGGGGGTCCTAAGGAGATGTTCCTTGAATACAGAGAGTTGATGTGGCAGCTTAGATGCAATGGCACAGTGTATATGTAGGTTCATCAGTATTCGGTTGAAGACTACCTCATACCACCAGACACAGGTTACCTTTTTCTAATCTGTAGGATACCAAATAGAACATGTTGTTTAGGCTTTTTATCCTTTCAGGAATGTATCTCTTTGGGCATTCCAGTTATTGCATGTATACAAACAGATACATGCCAAAAGGGGTATTATACTCAATGAGTGGTCTAATAAGGTCTGAGCAAAGGGGGACAATGACAACTCTAGATCTAGTTGCAATCTGTACATTTATAAGCTGTGCAATATTGACAGGCATTGCTATGACAATGAACACATGGTCAAAAGTTATATAACTTTCCACATAACTGTCTAAATCCTAAACTACTGATCAGCGCTCAGGGCAGTATAGTCAATGTGGTGGTTCCTGGGGTAGATAACTTCCCATAGGATATAATAATGCATTTTTTTAATTTAGTTTCAGCTTAAAATTCTGGCACCAGTTATTTGTTTCGGAGAAACTTTCCTACAGGATGGCTGTCATTCAGAGATTCAGTAACCGCTCCTAGCTTGCAGCAAACTTGGTCAGCCAGCTCCGTTCGGTATTGACATTCACTTCAGTGATGTAGATGCGAAACAGGAGTTGTCCCAGTAGCAAACTTTGAGGCACTGCACTGATGATTGGTATCTTTTGTGGAGGTAGCTTCCCCTATTTTGATCTTCTGCATGTGTATGTGTGTGTGTGTGTGTGTGTGTGTGTGTGTGTGTGTGTGTGTGTGTGTGTGTGTGTGTGTGTGTATAGATGTTGGCTTTAAGTAAACTATAATAGAAATAATTGTTTATTTACCCAGACTGAGCATTAAATATTTTCATATTAGCATCTCCTAATACACTCACACAAAGATGAAACTTGGAGACAGGACTACAAAAATCTATACAAAATATAATGCAGACTTCTAAAAAAGTAAATCGTTTTATTAAATGCACAAAGAAAAACATGTTCTTAGAATTCTTTTAAACCACTGGTAACAGCTTCCTTGTAATCAGCCATAATCAGTCTCTGTTTCTGTTTCCTGCAGTATTACCAGACAAGGCTGTAGGTAACAAGAACTGTAAAGTAAAATAGGAAATAAATGAGCCCTTGAATGAATGAATGAACGAATGAGTGAATGAATGAATGAATGAATGAATGAATGAATGAACTAATGAAGGAACGAAAGAACGAATGAATGAATGAATGAATGAACGAATGAACGAATAAATGAATGAGTGAATGAATTAATGAATGAACGAATGAATGAATGAATGAATGAACAAATTAATGAACAAATGAATGAAAGAATGAATGAATGAATTAATGAACGAATGAATGAATGAACGAATTAATGAATGAATGAACGAACGAACAAATGAATGAATGAATGAACAAATGAATGAATAAATGAATGAATGAACGAACGAATGAATGAATGGCTAAAACATAAAAATGTGTACACGACAAATCACTGACTACACATGGGATAACAATGAACATTTTATAAGCAATAAATGAGATATAGAGAAGTCTGAAATTTCACTCCATTATTATATGAACAAGACACAGTTAGGAGGGCCTTCTGCATGGTCTTTGCTGCATTGTGAACAATTGTCTATTCTGTTTAAAATTATATGGTTATAATATCCAGGTGCTTTACGAAATGATAACATTTCAGTTTTGTTTTTAAAAATCATGTGAAGTACATTTTTCAGCCAAGGTTAAAGATTTCTCCCCAGATAGCTTTATAAGACAATACTGACAGAAAAGACCTGTGCATGTCTCTGTTCTTTAACAAAAAGAATGGAGGTCTACAGGATGTAAAGTGCAGGTGCTCTCAAACACAGCAGTTATAAGAAACTGCTGTGACTTTAGCCTTCGAGACATTTTCTGTGCTTTGTTATATATTTCCATATAGGCTGTACTGAAACTGCAATACACAACTTTAATATATACAAGTGTTTTTAAAAGTACACTAGATGTCCAAAGACTGCATCCTCTGTCAGAGAATACGTCTTAACATCGAGAGTAGAGTGCATATTCACAGCCATTTCAAAGGGAAAACCATGGTTATCAAAATATAATAGATACTTCTGGAAGGACTATAACATATAACTTAAATTAATAATTCTTACAGCAGCATTTCTTTGTCCCAGAAGTTCTTTTATAATTAACCACCAAAATAGAAAAGATATGCTAGATAAAACTCGGAACTAAACCAAACTCTGGGGGACTCCACTGGTGGCAGGTCTCTTTATGGGGGGAGCTTCCCCTATTTTGAGCTCCTGCATTTTATCTGTAAGCCAGGTGGCAATTCATTGGGGTAATGTAGGTATTTATTCCCAGTTTATTTAGAAATTCTACTTTACCTGAGTGGGAGGTATGAGGTGTGTGAAGTCCACCAGGCTGAGTAAGCATGACTTGTTATATGTGTTTCAATCTTTTCAGTTAGTCAGTTATGATTCAGGGAAATGAGATTCAATCAAAAGGCCACACACACACACACACACACACACACACACACACACACACACACACACACGTGTGCACATCATGCACACATGCGCGCACTCACACACACGCACACACACGCACACAAACACACACACACATGCACACACATGTACACTTACACACATGCACACACACACACACACACACACACACACACACACACACACACACACACACACACACACATGCACACACATGCGTGCACACACACACACACACACACACACATGCACACACACACACACACACACACACACACACACACACACACACACACACACACACACACACACATAGATTGATACCTACATGCATACATAGGTTCATAGGTTGGTACTAAGCTATCGGCCCTAGGGCCTATACAAACCTGGCCATAACAATTCCCTGGATATTTCTTCCCACAATATTTACTTACCTGGACCCTTATCTAGCAGGGTGACTGACGTAATCCCCGGTGTGAATTTCCTATCTCCCATCCAATCGTCAAGGTTCCTTTTGAAGAGGGCCAATGAGGCACTCTGCTTGGCATGTATGAGCAGTCTCTTCCAGAGTATGGGAAGTCTCTGGGTCAGGAACCTATCCCTCCAGCATGTTTTATTCATTGTGATGACAAGGTTTAGATCCCTGGAGAATGTGGCTCTAAAGGAATTGGGATTTCTTTAAGTGGAGCATGTCCAACAGCTCGAGGTTTAACATGGCTTTATATGTTAAGCAGAGATTGCCTCTGAGTAGACGATATGCTACAGAGTATAGCTGGAGTTGTTTTAGACGGCCAGCATAGGGCATTTGCTTTAGACCTGTGATATACATACATATACATATGCAGATATAGATACAGATATAGATTTAGATATAGATGGAGATATAGCTATAGATATAGATGTAGATATGTATTTGTTTCCTGCATCCCAGAGTTGTTATTATATAAAGAAAGGAAACATTATGGAAATCAGGAGCATCATTATATCAGCCACATTCTTTGAGTACAATCTTTAGTTTCTTTGTTATTTTGATTGCTGATACTGTCTTTATAATTTGGTTGTGAATAAACTGCATGATATGAGGCCTGTAAGTTTAATGTTAATATTTTATTTCTGAATGCATTTTTTATTTAGTTTGTTTTTGGTGGCACATGGGTATGAAATGCACGGTGTTGGGCTACATCAGTGCTTGTATGGTACTTAGTGCAGATTATTAAGGCTATGAGCTGCTTCCTGTAGTGCAGGGTTTGATTCCCTCAGCCTTCTGTTGTCTACTGTGCCATTCTGACCATGTTCCTTCACCAGACTGTGCCTCTGGTCCCCCCCTGAAAATGGACGCTTGTATCCAGTGCACTATCCCAAGCTGTTAGTAAATGTGTTATGTGTTATCTTTGAATTCCTGTACACGTTGCATAGCTGACAATTAGTGCTTTGGTATATATGCTTACAAATCCAGATATGTATCTTATGGTTTAATGGTTTGCCAGATGGTATTTTCTATAAATCTGAGTTTCTCAAAACAAGAGAACTTTTACTGCTACTCATTCTAAATCTGGTTTCAGAGGGATTTATTTTTGTTTTTGTTATCAAATATCTATTAATGTTATTGCTTACATTTTGAAATAGAAGTTTTAAGTTCTGTCATCAGAGAAGGAAATGTATTCTCATAGGTTCATAGGTGTTTACTAGGCTAACAACCACAAGGGGCTTTTTAAGCCTAGCTATGCATCCCAAATCTCTGACAAGTTTTGATACCCTAAATAAGTGTAAGTAGGAGCCTGGGGGAGGAACCATTTACAGGTTACCTGTCCCTTAATAAGTGTAAGTAGGAGTCTGGGGGAGGAACCATTTACAGGTTACCTGTTTGCCTTCTTACTTCTTCCTGATAGTTTTGAGCAGCATTTTATGGTATTTACTAAAGGCAGTCAAGGAGTGGAATATTGTTGTGGATGTGAGGACACCAGTCCATTACCCTGCCAAGGGTCCATTTGACTATGACCTGGCTCTGAGTACCTTGTAGGGCAAACAAGTAATACAAGTATTGATGTCACACATATCCATACTTTTAAATGAAAACAAATTGCAGTGTTTCACTTAGAGGTATCTACATTTTGTTTTGAAGCATTATTGATAACATTTGAGCAGACTGGGCTCATGAAATGCTGCTCCACAATGATTCCAAGTGAATGGTTACTACATTGTTTACATAAATATGATAGTTACTTAAAATGAATGTATCAACAAACATGCCTTTCCAGAATCACAACGGTTATATGACAACCAGACAATAATACATTTTATGGTGCCTGATAATAACAGAACCTCTTGCCAATAAATAGCCAATTTAAGGATCTCCTCAAAACTGCAGTCTGTTCCTTCCCCTTGTATACAATAGTGGTGCCAATGAAAAGCAGAAAAATATATAAAGTCAGTCCAATAAATACAAACCAGAGGCAAATACAGCAATCTTGTAGATTCAGCATCTCAAGAACATTCAATAGCACAAATTGTCAAAACTGATTGTAAAAGACTTCATTCAAGGAATACTTTGTAGGTAAAAAACTGATTTATTGGCATGCACAGGTTAAAATTTTAATGGTCTGAGGAAGCTAAAGCGAAAGCGCTAACCTGTGCATGCCAATAAATCAGTTTTTTACCTACAAAGTATTCCTTGAATGAAGTCTTTTATAATCAGTTTTGACAAATTGTGCTATTGAATTTTCTTGAGATGCTGGATCTACGAGACTGCTGTGTTTGCCTCTGGTTTGTATTTATTGGACTGACTTTTTGTTATTGCATTTTAACCGAGAGGCATTTACTATGTTGGGAGTCAATAGATATTATGAGAAAAATATATAGCCTACTGCATATATTTCAGTTTGTTACTGTCAGATGTATATACTTCAGTCCATTATAAGCCCCTGAACACATGAAGACGCCCACTAATTTTTGTCACTTTACTGTCTGGATACAACACAGATTTCTGATTATGATAGACTGAATGACTGCATAAACAACAGCCACTGTAGCAAATATTTCATAGGTTCATAGGTTCATACTAGGCTATCTGCCCTAGGGCATTTATAAGCCTAGCCAGAGCGTGTTTGGCTTTCGCCACCCATTTTAAATTAATTTTGGTATGCCCTTTTTCGAGGTTAGTATACTGTGCCTCTGTCTAACAGTGACACAGAGGTGATACTCGGGGTAAACCGACAATTTCCCATCCACTCATCAAGATTCCTCTTGAAGAGAGTCAATGAGGGACTCTGCCTAACCTGGACTGGGATTTTATTCCAGAGTGAAGGGAACCTCTGGGTTATGAATCTGTCCCTCCAGCATGCCCTATTTATTTCAGTGCTGAGGTTCAAGTCTGTTGAGCACGTAGCTCAATGGGATTTGGATTTTCTGAGGTGCAGCATGTCCATTAATTCCGGGTTGGACATGGCTTTATACGTCAGGCACAGATCGCCTCTGAGCAGGCGGTATGCCACTGAGTAGAGCTGGAGTTTCTTTAACCGGGCAGCATATGGCATCTTTTTGAGCCCTTTGATCTTCTTGGTGAGGTACTTTTGGGGTCTTTCCAGTTGCTGCAGGTGTCTGGTAAGGTACATCCCAAAAGGGGCATTGTACTCAATTATGGGCCTGATGAGGGATGAGTAAAGAGGCACGATGACCTCCCCTGATCTAGATGTGAATCCCTTCATGATTAGGTGGTCTATATAAAATGTTTTTCTAACCACTTTGGCCACGTGGTTTTCAAATGGGAGATTGCTATCAACTTGGGTCCCCAGGTCCCTAATTACTTCTTCCGTACTTAATGGATTACCACCTATGTGGTAATTTGTGGGCACTTTGTTTTTGCCAAAGGGGATGACTATACACTTTTTGGCGTTTAGCTTGAGGCCATGGCTCTGGCATCAGTTGTCTGTTTCTATGAGGCCCTTTTGTAGGATGCTTGTGTCGGCTGCTTGTGTTGGTTGGAGAGTCGATTATGGCACCTAGTTTGCAGTCATCTGCAAACTTGGTCAGCCACAGTCCTTCCGTGTTGGCCTGTACCTCCGAGAAATGTATACCGAACAAGAGAGGTCCCAGAACTGAGCCTTGTGGGACGCCACTTGTAACTGGTTTGGAGTCTGACATGGCTCCAGCAATTCTAAACATGTGGGTTCTGTTCTTGAGCCAGTTTGCAACCCATCTAGTGACATAGGGGTTTATATTTAAGCTGGTGAGCTTATCTATAATGCCCGAGTGGGGTATTGTATCGAAGGCTTTTGTGAGGTCTAGGTAGGCTGTGTGGACCACCTTCCCCTTGTCCATGGCCTTGGTGACTGTTTCAAAGAAATCAACCAGGTTTATGAGGCAGGATCTGCCCTTAACAAAGCTGAACTGGGTAGGATCCAGTGTCTGAAGGTCCCCATTATCTTTATTTATGAGGTCCATGATGATCCTTTCTATAGCTTTGCAGACCAAGCTAGTCAGGCTTATGGGGCGATAGTTTCCAGGATCCGTTGAGGCACCACCTTTGTGGAGAGGGACCACTGTTGCCGTACGCCACTCTTTGGGTACATATCCTGTAGTAAGGCTGAGATTGAACAGTAGTTTTATGTTTGGGTTTAGCTCTTCTTGGAGTTCATGTAGGATGCAGCCCAGGACATTGTCTGGACCCATTGGTGCTGTGTTTTTTGCTTTGGAGAGGGCGGCTCTTAACTGAGCATCTGAGATGTCAGGGGGGCAGCTCTCAGCTGGGATAGATATTTGCCCTTTTGGTGGGGAGGGGGGGGGAGTTTGTGCTGAACCTGTCAGCTAGGATGTTGGCAATGTCTGTGGGTTTGGTGTATTTTTTTGTCATTTTGGACTAATTCTGAGCATATCTGGGAATTCCCACCCAGGTTCCTAACATAACTAAAGAAAGCCTTGTGATTATCCTTAGTGTCCTGTGCAATTTTTCTCTCTAAGCTGGCCTTAGACGATTTTATGAGTGCCCGTAGTTTTTTGCTAATACTGATCAGAGATGCCTTCCCTTTTTGAGATTTTGCTCTAGCATGTAGTAGCTTCCTCTTTCTATTGTATAGTTTGTTTATGGTTGGGGTCCACCAGACAGGACGCCTGCCTTTGGAGGATTGGGTCTTGGTTTTATTTGGGATTGCATGATCCATACATTCCTGAAGGTGTTCATAGAATGCGTTTATAAAGGATTCTGTGGTCTGGGCCGTATTTTCCACAGGCCCGGGGACTTTGATGTATTCCACCTTGGTTTTGAGGAGTGTGAAATTTGCTTTAGCGAAGTTTTTCACTGTGGTTTTCTGGGTAGGGGGTGGGGTCAGGATGTGAATATCCAGTGAGATTAGTTTATGGTCTGATCTTACCAGTGAGGGATACACTTCTGGTCTGGAGCATAGAGCCCCCATGTTGGTGGTGATCAGGTCCAGTATGTTTTCCCCTTTTGTGGGAGTGGTAACAAGTTGTTCCATAGCATTTGAGTTTATAAATTCTAGGAACCTTTGGGCTAGGGTGTTGGAGCTAGAGCAATGCTCCCAGTCTATGTTTGTGTAGTTGAAGTCACCCAATATAATGGTGTTTGGAGAGACCTTCATATTTTCCAGTGTTCTCAGGAAGGCCGAGTGGGGTTCCTGGGTTTGGGAGGGTGGTCTGTAGTAGGCTATAAACTGGAAGGCAGTTTTACCCACTGTTAGTTGCACATGGATAGTCTCTGATGCTTCGTGCTGTGCCACCAACCTGGAGGTGTGGGTATCTTTGACGAATATTGATACTCCCCCTCCTTTTGTGGTTCGGTCCAGGTTTTAGGGCCGAAAAGCATGGTATGAGGTATAACCTGGTAGTGCTGGGGTGCTCTCGGGAGTCTTGAACCAGGTTTCTGTTACTGCACAGATATCGATGTTCTCCATGCTAAGGAGAGTTTCGAGTGCGTGCATCTTGAGGTTTAGACTTCTGGCGTTGAGTAGCATTACTCTTAGTTTCTTATCCCTTGTGATACCTATGTAGGTGGGTTTGTCTTTTGAGCCTTGCTTTAAAATGGCACTATGGGGGTGGCAAGAGCCTTTGCCAATATCCAAAAGCTCAGGGGTGACAGATGCAAGCCTTCCCTTGCGAAGCATCGTGGCTTGTCGAGCATGTCATCCCAGGCTGACAGGCATTGGATCCCCTTTGAATGACACCAATACTTAAGCTAATTGTTGAAATTGATCATCTTGTCTTCATATTGTGGCATCGTTCTTAGTGAGGGTAAGATGCTACTCAAGGTCAGGGTCATACTGGCCTGGGCTACATGCTCAGAGAGCTCCTCTATGAATCTTTTCATGTAGTCCAGGGAGGTACGTCTCAGGTCATTCACACCAGCATGGACAATGACTGAGTCATATTTGTACTTGCCTTGGAGTGACCTGAGTGCTTGTGTTATGTGGTGGATCCTAGCGCCCGACAGGCAGCTCACCGTGACCTTCTCCTTGTTCAATCTGGTGCGCGGGACATCAGTGTGCCTGACAATAGAGTCATCTATTACAAGTGTATCAGGTGTGTTGTTTAGCCTTAAGGGCTGTGTCTGTTTGGCACACTGGCTTTGTGAGCTATGTGTTGCACGTGTTTTGTTTTGGGGTAGCGGTTGCTTGGGCGTCTGCTTTGGAGGTCTCTGCTGCTTAGGCAGATTTTTATTTAGAGCCTCCAAGTAGGTTTTTGTGTGTTTATGTGTTTGTTTTGCTGTCATGGTAGGTCTATGTGAGACTGGAATTGTAGTGAGTGTGGTTTCCTTCTCCTGCTGACTGGTTACGCCAGTACTGAGTTTAGAGAGCTTAGCCTCCAGTTTGGCTATATGGTTGCATCTCTCACATGTGTTGTAATTTGTTGGGAGGAGGAGAGGGTTGTCTGTGTACATGAGGCAGTTGTAACATTGCCTCAAGATTCCCAGATTCACCAGCTGGACCAGAGAGCAGATTGACAACTGACCTTTGGGCATGCTAGGATAGTATTGGGAATTCATTTATAATTGAAAAAAAGGGCCAGTGGGGAACAAGGTACTCAAGGGGAGTTTGTGAGGGTGTAGTGCTTTTAATTTGTTAGTGCTGACATATAATTGCTTTAGTGAGCAAGTGCCAGGCTTTAGAGTAGGAATAGGGTGTTTATTATGAGAACTAGATCAGTTCTAAGGGAAAAAGTGAAGAGCAGACTTTGTGGAGCCGAGAATGGTTTAAACCCAATTAAGCAGAGCTGCCCGATGCTGCGCTATGCGCAAAATCACGCAAAGCCGCGCCAAAGCGGGTTTTATACAGGGAGACTTGAAAGAGCTAGAAATTGGCCCAAAATGGCCAATAGACTACCAAATTCTTGTGCTGGGAACAATCCTCCTAAAGGTCAGGAAAGACGGGAAACAAGGGTAATTTTTTTGTTTTTTTTCTTTTTTGCAACAAACAGCAGGAAAATGCAATAAATATGTAACACAGGCTAGCGCACTTGAGTGTGTAGCCTCAACAGGTTCATAGGTTCATAGGTTCATAGGTTTATACTAGGCTATCTGCCCTAAGGCATTTATAAGCCTAGCCAAGAGTTTTGTGGCTTACGCCACCCCTTATGTTAAAAAATACTGTGCCCATTAGTTTGTTGTGCCTCTGTCCAGCAGTGACACAGAGATGATTCCCGGGGTAAACCTACAATCTCCCATCCACCGGTCAAGATTTCTCTTGAACAGAGCCAGCGAGGTGCTCTGCCTCACATGGACCGGGATTTTATTCCACAACATAGGGACTCTCTGGGTGACAAATCTATCCCTCCAGCATGTCCTATTTATATCTGTGCTAAGGATTAAGTCGCTTGCTCTAGTGGATCTGGTAGATTTGGATTTTTTGAGGTGGAGGATGTCCATTAATTCTGGGTTAGACATGGCCTTGTATGTCAGGCACAGGTCACCTCTGAGCAGACGGTATGCAACTGAATAGAGCTGGAGTTTCTTCAGTCTGGCAGCATATGACAGATTTTGGAGTCCCTTTATCCTTTTGGTGAGGAACTTTTGGGGTCTCTCCAATTGCTGCAGGTGTCAGGTGAGATACATCCTGAATGGGGCATTGTACTCAATCATTGGTCTGATAAGTGAAGAGTACAGGGGAACAATGACCTCACTTGATCTGGATGTGAATCCCTTCATGATCAGGTGGGCAATGTAGAAGATTTTTCTAACCACTTTAGCAATGTGAGTGTCAAAAGAAAGGCCACTGTCAACCTGGGTCCCCAGGTCCTTGATAACCTCTTCTGTGCTTAGTGGATTGCCACCTATATGGTAGCTTGGGGTTACCTTGTTTTTCCCGAAGGGTATGACTATACATTTTTTGGCATTTAACTTCAGGCCATGGCTCTGGCACCAGCTATCAGTTTCCATGAGACCCCTCTGAAGGATATCTGTGTCCGATGTACTTTCCACTATGGCTCCCAGTTTGCAGTCATCTGCAAACTGTGTCAGCCATAGTCCTCCTATGTTTGCCTGTACTTCTGAAAAGTAGGTGCCGAACAACAGGGGGCCAAGGACTGAGCCCTGTGGGACACCACTTGTGACCGGCTTGGAGTCTGACATGGCGCCAGCTACTCTAACCCTGTGGGTTTTGTCCTTTAGCCAGTTTGCAACCCATCTTGTGACATATGGGTTTACATTTAAGCTGGTAAGTTTCTCTATAATACCCGAGTGGGGTATTGTGTCGAAAGCTTTTGCAAGGTCAAGGTAGGCTGCATGGACTGCCTTTCCCTCATCAATGGCCTTGGTGACTGTTTCGACGAAGTCGACCAAGTTCAAAAGGCATGATCTGCCCTTGACAAAGCCAAACTGGGTCGGGTCCAATGTCTGCAAGTCCCCTATGTCTTTGTTTATGAGTTCCATTATGATCCTCTCCATAGCTTTGCAGACCAGGCTTGTTAAGCTTATGGGGCAGTAATTACCAGGGTCCGTAGAGGCACCGCCTTTGTGGAGTGGGACCACAGTTGCTGTACGCCACTCCTTGGGCACGTATCCTGTGGTAAGGCTAAGATTAAACAGCTGCCTTATGTGCGGGTTTAGTTCCTCATTGAGTTCGTGTACCACACAGCCAGAGACACCATCCAGTCCCATTGATGCTGTGTTTTTAGCTTTAGAGAGAGCAGCTTTCACCTGTGCATTGGAGATGTCTGGGAGTCTGCACTCTGCTGGGATAGTTATCTCTCCTTTTGGGGGGGAGAGGGGGGGTGAAGTTTGCACTGAACCTGTCTGCCAGTATGTTGGCAATGTCTGTGGGTTCAGTGATTTTTGTATCATTTTGGACTAATTCTGAGCATATCTGGGAGTTTCCACCCAGGTTTCTAACATAACTGAAGAAGGCCTTATGATTGTCTTTTGAATCTATGGCAATTTTTCTCTCAAAGTTGGCCTTGGATGATTTTATGAGAGCTCGTATTTTTTTACTAATAATGATCAAAGGTGTCTTCTCTTTTATGGATTTTGCTCTATCATGTAACAGCTTTCTCCTCTTATTGTAAAGTTTGTTTATGGCTGGGGTCCACCAGACTGGACGTTTGCCCTTGGTGGAAAGAGTCTTGGTTTTATTAGGGATTGCCTGATCCATGCAGTCCTGGAGGTGTTCGTAGAAGGCATTTGTAAGGGTTTCAGCAGCTTGCGTTGTGGTTTCCACTGGCTCGGGGGCCTTGAAGGATACCACACCAGTCTTGAGTAGTGTGAAGTTTGCTTTAGAGAAGTTATTCACTGTGGTCTTTTTTGTTTGGGGTGGGGGTGGGATGTGGATATCCAGTGAGATTAGTTTATGATCTGATCTCACCAATGAGGGATATACTTCCAGTGTGGAGCATTTTGTCCCCATGTTTGTGATGATGAGATCTAGTATATTTTCTACTCTTGTGGGAAAGGTGACTAGTTGTTCCATGGCATTTGAATTTATGAACTCCAGGAACCTTTGGGCTAGAAAGTTTGGGCTTGAGTAATGTTCCCAGTCTATATTCGGGTAGTTGAAGTCACCCAATATAATGGTGTTTGGAGATAGATTTATACCCTCCAGTGTCTTCAGGAAGGCTGTGTGGGGTTCCTGAGTTTGAGAGGGTGGCCTGTAGCATGCTACAAATTGTAGAGCAGTTTTGCCTATGGTTAATTGCACCTGGATGGTTTCCTATGCTTCATGCATTGCCACCAACCTGGAGGTGTGGGTATCCTTGATGAATATGGATACACCCCCTCCTTTTGTGTTGTGGTCCGGGTTTTGGGGCTGGAACGCATGATAGGAGGTAAAACCTGATAGTGCCGGGGTGCTCTCAGGAGCCTTGAACCAGGTTTCAGTCACAGCACAGACATCGATGTTCTCCATACTGAGAAGGGCCTCGAGTGAGTGCATTTTGAGATTTAGACTTCTGGCATTGAGCAGCATTACCCTTAGTTTCTTCCCATTTTTGTTTTCTAGGGTGGTAGGTTTAGAATTTGAGCCTTGCCTAAAAAAGGCACTATGGGTGTGGTATGAGCCTTAGCCAATATCCAGAATCCCAGGGGTGACAGGTGCAAGCCGTCCCTTGTGAAGCAGCGTGGCTTGTCAAGCATGTCATCCCAGGCAGACAGACACTGGATCCCCTTTGAATGACACCAGAAATTAAGCCAATTGTTAAAGCTGATCATCTTGTCTATATGTTGTGGCATCATTCTTAGTGAAGGAAGGATGCTGCTCAGGGTCAGGGTCATACCTGCCTGGGCTACATAATCAGAGAGCTCCTCTATGTCTCTTTTCATGTAGTTCAGGGAGGTACATCTCGGGTCATTCACACCAGCATGGACAATGACTGTGTCATATTTGTACTTGCTGTGGAGTGACTCGAGTGCTTGTGTTACGTGGCGGATTCTAGCGCCCCATAGGCAGCTTACTGTGACCCTCTCCTTGTTCAGCCTGGTGAGTGGGACGTCAGTGTGTCTGAATATGGAGTCACCTATGACAAGTATGTTTAGTGTTGTATTTGGCCTTAAGGGCTGTGACTGCTTTGCACACTGATTTTGTGGTTTATGTGTTGCCTGTGGTGTGTCATGAGGTGGCGGTTGCTTGGGTGTCTGCTTTGGAGGCCTCTGCTGTTTAGGTAAATTTTTGCTCAGAGCCTCCGAGCATGTCTTTGTGAGTTTATGTGTTTGATTCATTGTTGTGATAGCTTTATGTGAGTCTGGTTTTGTGGTGTGTGTAGTTGCCTTCTCCTCCTGTCTGGTCTTGCCAGTCCTGAGTTGAGAGAGCTCAGCCTCCAGTTTGGCTAAATAGCTGCATCTCTCGCAAGTATTTGTGCTATGTGGGAGGAGGAGAGGGTTGTCTGTGTACATGAGGCAACTGTAACATTGCCTCAATATTCCCAGATTCACCAACTGGACAGGAGAGGACGCCAGCATCTGGCCCTTTGACATGCTAGAGAAATTAAGAAGTTAGGGGTGTAACTGAATAAGAGAGGACTTAGTAAGGAAGTGGGTACTCCTGGCGGGAGGGGTTTCGCTAGTGAGGGACTTTGGGACTTTGTTTAATACAGAAGTGCTAAGCCTGAAAAGAAGATGCTTTTAAGACAAGTGCTGAGCTTTTTTTTTTTTTTTTTTTTTTTTGGAGAAAAAAAAAAGCTTTTAGGAACAAGTGCTGCGCTTTTTAGTTAAGGGATATACTGTTTAGATTACTAGTAGAGCAGTTCTAAGGGAAAAAATGAAGAACAGACTTTATGGAGCCAGAAAAAGTTTAACCTCGTTAAACCGGCGCTGCCCGATGCTGCTCTAGTGGCAACTCCGCGCTAAATCGCTAAAGCGTGCTTGATAGCAGGGGCTGGAAAGAGCCAGGAATTGACCCAATATGGCCAATAAAACTACAGTTTCAAGTCAGTAACCACTCCCACGGGGGGCAGGGAAGCTGCTCAATGTTTTTCACTGCCACTGATCAACAGAGAGACTTTCCTTTAGCCCAAGCAAAAATGGCCTCACAGAAACTTACAAACAGTTCATGCAACAGTAAATGCAACAAACAGGACAAACTTTAAAAGTGCAGGTGCAAAAACAACATTAAACAGTTTAAAACAGTTCAAGAAGCAGAAATACTTACAGTTTAGCTAGATCGGGCAGTCGCCCAGGTAGTAGCAGGAAACAAAACACTTTTATCAGGTTAGCAGTCGCTCTTTTAGCCTCTCTGCTGCTAGCACCACTCTGCAGAACTATGAGGAGCTTGGCTGAGTAGTAACAAGCGCAAAAAACGTGCCAAAGCATGTTTTATACAGGGGGACTTGAAAGAGCTAGAAACTGGCCCAAAACGGCCAAAAGACTACCAGATTCTTGTGCTGTGAACACTCCTCCAGGGATAGATAGGCTGCTCTAAGCTCCCCACTGCCACTGGTGAACAAAGAAGCCTCCCTTTATCCAAGAAAGGAAATGGGCAACACAGGAACTTTCCAAAAGTCCAGAATACAGCAAAGCCTGTATTTGGACTACTCTAGGTCAGGAAAGATGGGAAACAAGGATAATGTTTTTGTTTTTACCTTGTTGTTGTCAGACACATACAATATGAGCTACAACACTATGGCTAGGCTTGTATAGGCTCTAGGTCAGATAGCCAAGTACCAACCTATGAACCTATGAACAATCTGTATACAAGCTCACAAAGACACACACACTCATAATCACATACAATGCCCCACACAAAATATAAATTCACTAATGCCAAAACTTGTGTCTGCAATTAGTCTTCCCAACTCTTGCAGGTTTCGCAACGTTAAACACATTTTCTTATTGATTCCTCTTTGTAGCAATATTGTAATAAACATATAATACACAATGTTTATATAACAGCACTGAATATAAATAATACTCTCCTATACCACAGTACGAGCAGAAAATGATTGACTTCAACAACTGGCTAAGTTTCTGGTGTCATTCCAAGGGGATCCAGTATCTGACTGCCTGGGATGACATGATTGACAGACCTCGATGCTTTGCCACAGACGGCCTGCATCTGTCACCCCTGGGATTCCAGGTACTGCCTAAGGCTCTTGCCACCCATATAGTGTCTTTTTTAGGCAGTGTTCCAAAGAACAAAATTCCAACATAACAGCTACAAACAAATGCAATCTGAGGGTCGTGCTGCTCAGTGCTAGAAGTCTAAATCTCAAGATGCACTTGCTCGAAGGTCTCCTCAAAATGGAGGATATCAACATCTGTTCTGTAACAGAGACCTGGTTTAAAGAGGCAGAAAGCACACATGTGTTCCCAGGCTACAACTCATTCCATGCCTTTTGGCCCCAGAATACAGCCGGAAGCTCCAAATGCGGTTGGTCTCCATATTCTTAAAGGATACACACACCTCTAGACTGGTAGCCCAGCATAATGCATCCAAGATACTTCAAGTACAACGGACACTGGATAGGATGACAATACAAGTCATAGCCTGTTACAGAACCCCAAACATGTCCCTAGACTCTCACTCCAACTTCCTACGCACCCTGGAATCTATCAAGGTCCAACTCACTACTCTCATACTAGGTGACATCAACTACCCTTACATCAACTGGAAAAACTATTCAAGTACCAATGTACAGGCCCAACACTTTCTGGAATTTATCAGTTCCAATGTCCTGGACCAGCTCATTCTGACCCCCACTAGCGGAAGCAACATCCTCGACCTGGTTATCACGAATATGGGAGACCGTTGAGCCACACCTATAGTCAATTCCTCTCTGGTTAAATCTGACCACAAACTGATCACCATGGACATTTCCATCTCACCTACACTTCCTGCTAAGGTGACCACTCTGAAAAACTTCTCTAAGGCTCCTAAAACAGAGGTGGCTAATGTCTCAGCAGCCACGCCAATGGAAAATAACTGCATGATTGCTGAATCATACACCAATGCACTGTACAAGCATGTACAGAAATGCATTGACCTTGCAATACCAAATTGAACTAAGGTGCTCTCCTCCAAAAAAGAAAGCCATTCTGGTGGTCCCCAGCCATCAATAAACTGTACAACAGAAGGAAGAAACTATTGCAGAAAAAAACAAAGTCACAAGACTGGAAAACCTCCCTTATCAGTCTCAGCAAAAGCTGATATCGCTTATCAAATCCTCTAAAGCCAGCTATGAAGGCAGAATTGTGAGTGACACCAAAAACAACCACAAAGCCTTTTATAGCTATATCAAAAACCCCAAAGGCAATACCCAGACTTGCTCTGAGGTATTGCAGAATGGCACCTCCTATACTGAGCCAACAGATATAGCCAACATACTGGCCAACAGATTCAGTGCTAACTTTATCCCCCCAGCAGGGGCCCTATCACAATACCAGAAGAAATACTGGTAATCACTATATCTGCAGCACAGGTAAAAGCTGCATTGTACAAAGCCAAGAATACAGCGTCCATGGGACTTGACAATATCCCTGGCTGTGTCCTACATGAGCTACAAAATGAACTGGCACCACATCTGTGTGCCCTGTTCAATCATAGCCTTACCTCAGGCTATGACCCTAATGAATGGTGCACTGCCACAGTCATCCCGCTCCATAAAGGGGGAGCAACTACAGACCCTGGGAATTATCACCCCATTAGCATGATGAGGCTGGTATGTAAAGCTGTGGAGCACATCATCATGGACCTGCTTAACAAAGATATAGGTAAGCTCAAACCTCTTGTCCCCCCGACACAGTTTGGCATTGTCAAGGGGAGATCCTGCCTGCTGAACCTGGTTGACTTCTTCGAGGCAGTCACCAAGGTTGTGGATGAGGGTAAGGCAGTGCATACAGCCTACCTCAACCTGGCTAAGGCCTTTGATACCATTCCACACTCAGGTATCATTGATAAACTCACCAAACTAGGCATCAAGACTTACATCACTAGGTGGGTTGCAAATTGGCCCACAGACAGGACCCACAGAGTGAAAGTTGTGGATTCCAAGTCAGACTGTTGACCAGTCATGAGTGAAGTCCCATAGGGTTCAGTCCTGGGCACCCCTCCTGTTTGGCATCTACATCTCAGAAGTCCAGGCTAACACAGAAGGATTCTGGCTGACCAAGTTTGCTGATGACTGCAAGCTAGGAGTCATTATCAACTCCCAAGTGATACAAACATCCTACAAAAGGGCCTCTCAAAGACCAATGACTGGTGTCAGAACCATGGCCTGAAGCTTAATGCCAAAAAATGTGTTGTCATCTCCTTTGGAAAAAACTCAGTTCCCACAAATTACCACATTGATGGGAGCCCACTGAACACTGAAGGGGCCATAAGAGATCTGAGCACCCGGGTCGACAGCCACCACACCTTTGACCACCACATTGCCACTGTGGTCAGAAAGCCCTTCTACGTGGCACATCTTACAACCAAAGGTTTCACATCCAGGAAGAAAAAGGTCATTATTCCTCTCTACTCATCCCTCATTAGACCAATCATTGAATATAACACCCCATTTGGCATGTACCTGACCAGACACCTACAACTTAGAGGTGATCTCTGCTTGACTTTCAAAGCCATGTCCAACTCAGCCCTACTTGAAATGCTACACCTATAGAAATGCCAATCCCCATGTGCCACATGCTACAGAGATCACAACCTCATTACCACAATTAACAGAATACGCTGGAGGGACAGGTTCATCTCCCAAAGACTGCCCATACCCTGGAATAAGCTTCCCATTCATGTTAAGCAGAGCACCTCACTGGCCCTCTTCAAGAGAAATCTTGACAAGTGGATGGGTAACAGAAAGTTCATTCCAGGGATCATTCCAGTTGCCCTACTGGATAGGGGCACTATGAACTAACATCAGGTGCCTCGGTGCCTGGGCAATTTTTTGGGCTAGGCCTGTAAATGCTCCAGAGCCATTAGCCTACTACACACCTATGAACCTATGAACTTATAAACCTATGATTTGGAGGAATCCACGAAGGGAATCTTTAAACATAAAATTGAAGCCCACAGAGATTTAAAGTTGTCAGTGCTGAAGGCACCATAGATTAAATAGAAACAATGGATTTGTTATCATCTTATCCCATTTCCCTAAATAAAAGAAATATTGGGGTCACGGGAGCCTGCAGGATTTTTTGCCAGGGGGGTGCAAACTCAGAGCCCCCCCACTCCCTCCACGCAGCCCCACACACACAGCCATTTCAGTGTTCCATTACTTGGCTATTTCTCCCCAGTTGCCATACACACTGTTCAAAACTCTATGTGCATACTGTTTTATGCTTTAATTCTACGATATTACAGATATTTCAATTTAATTTACAAATTTTATAGCACAAACACTACTAGACATTTACTAAATGAAGTAATAGTCTTACAATGAAAACAGACTTGGCATTAATACTTCTCTACCTTTGAAAGTCGCATTAACTGAAACAGCATTGAAACCCACATTCAAAGAAAATGCATCTGGGCATTAGTAGGTTAAGTTTACCTTTGGGCTGTTTTCAAATCATTGGCCCCTTGCACACATGTTAGGACCATGCAAAAGTTATTTAATACAATCCGGAAGGTGAATCAATTCTAATATATAATAATTGAATTATATCCCTTGCATAATACAGCACCACTTGATAGAATGTATCTTAAATTTATAGTTTGGAACATTTTTCCAGTAAGCAATGAAATAAAACATATGAACCAATAATGACAAACTGCCCAATTTCATTTCAACCATAAAAGGCCACTCAAACATCTCTCATTACAATTCACCAATATCAGTCAATATGCACAATTTCTGCAGAAGTAAAAGTCATCTAAATAATTCCACATTAAAGAGATCTGACACTAATGAAGAGGTTGTTGTTAGAAAACAACTTTATAGTTCCGTGTTTCATCTACAACTTCAGTGCCTTCTGCCCTTGAAGAATAAATTGCCTATGTTACATTTAAAAAATAGTAAGCTGCTATATTCTAATAGGGAATGGGTGGTAAGCTGAAAAACAGGTTCAAAGTTACTAGGCATGTCATCCAAAGGAGGACATACTCAGGTCTGCAGCACCCCACCCTCTTAAAATACAAATTTGCATGTTGTGAGAGCAGAAACTATAGCCATCTGCATCAGGATGCGAGTATGCTACCTGATGTGCTACTAAAGCTGCTGTAAAATTCTATACCACAATAGCGATACCATTTGCTGAACAAAACAGTTGTACATTTTAAGCAGACTTAGTATGAGCAGCAGTAAACTTCTCTCCCCTTGAAGCTCACGATTCCTTGAAAGTGCACTTGAAAATAAATTCCACCTTTTAACTCTAACTAGGGTGTTTCACTCTTTCTTACACACACACACACACACTGACCAACCAAGATGTTGTAGAATTTCTTAATAATCGAATTCCACCACAGGGGTCACCTCCAAAATTTGGCATTCTTCTTATGGCATATTGAGACATACACATCAATTCAAGAGGTAAAGGGGAAACAGAAGTCAGGGGTACGTGCATCTTCCTTATCTATGGGGTCTTCTTAAGGTGGAGACATTTTCATGCTTCTTAGGTTATCAGTGAACCATAAAGTTGTCCTTAAAGATAGTGGGAATAGACTTGGTCCTTATGGAGAATACAATATTACAGTTGTCTGATTTGACCAATGATAGGGCACTTGCAGGTATAGAGCATGTTAGTGTTATATTTGGAAAGCCCAGGCTGAGTAGACCCGAGTCCCTTGTAGGGAGGGTACTATGTTTTTAAAGGAATTAATGTTAATGATTTGCCGGAATCACTGTGCACTTTTGCTGTTTGTGGTATGCGATAATCAGATTATAGATGGATAATTGTAATTTGCTAGAATGACGATGTTGGATTCTGTAATTAAAGTCACTAATTTGCATAGGTAGGTGTCATTGGCTGTAGGAGACATGGATGGTGTTCCACAACTAGTAGTGATATTGTAGCTGTACTTGCCTATAAATATGAGAATATGCAGATCACCTGGAGCATTATTTTGCTTGATTAGATGTGAGGTAATTTTCCCATGAATATGGATATGCCTCCACTAGAACACACATCATTCATTAGCTGGTCTGAATGAGTGATAGGCAGTAAAGCCAGTTATAGAAGGAGTATTGTCACTGTGTTGGAACAAGGTTTCTATTATTATAGAAATGTGTAAGATTTCAATGTTTAGATTCATAGGTAATTCCAGGCTATCAGTCTGCAGAGTTTTGCAAACTTAACCAATAGTCAGAGGTCAGAATCAAACCCTGTACCTTATATCTGAGAAGTAAAGACATTAACCATTATGCTAACTCCCCTTTGGATGGCTATGAGATTGGGCACATATGGAATGCTCTGAGTGAGAATCATTGATGCAAAAGACTGAATTTGCCTAAGAAAAGACATTATGAGAGTAGACAATGTTTCAGTCAGTATGAGAAAGCACTATGGGAAAGGTGTGGGCCATCCCTAGTGAAGCAGAAAGAAGTTTCCTCCAACTCCGTACAAGATCGCACATATTAGATCTCCCTGGAGTGATACCAGTTACTGAGAAAATTGTTTAATCAGTTTTTTTTGGCTTATTATGGCATTGCTATGGTGATGGCAGTATGTTACTCAAGAGTAGTCATTTAACAGCCTCCAAGTGAAACACTAAAAGTTCACTTGTATGTTGTATCAGGTCTGCGAAGGGAGAGTGTTTAAGGTTACTCACTCCCACGTGCGCTAGTTAAATTATATCTAACAGGCTACTCTGCAGGGCATAGTAGTAGTAAAACATGTCTAATGAAATGAAAGCAAAAGGTACTTGCTGCTGAAGACAGTTTTTGTGACATCTGTTTGGATGAGACTGAAAAGCAAAATCGGCAGCTCCCCAAACTGCTTTTAAGTTTTTCAAGAGGTTTTCCAGCCTTGGAAATAAATTTGTTAGGGGGTACCCAATATGAAGGATACAGGGGAGGTATTTCTTCATATACAAAACAACAAGTTGTCCATTTAGTTTATAAATCTCAAATTGATTGGTCTTTAGTAGAGAAATATTGTTTGATAAAGTCTACCATATCCACATACCACCCACGGTTAATACGTATGAGGCTATTAGTAGAAACTTGTAAGTAATCTTACATGCTGGGCTAGGGTAAACCTTGAAAAATGTAATATTTAAGAATACAAAATGGAGTGTGTGGCAAAAGGGTCAAAGAAATTATTGGCTGATGTGTTTCATGCCGTCAGAGGAAACAAATGACACTAACGAGAAGGGTTTTATAAAATGGTTTTATAAAATGGTTTTATAAAAGTAGCTTAAAGGTGTGCTTTACAGCAGATGCACTCAGATGCTCATGTTTCCACAGGGAAGCAAGTCACTTTATTTAATGGCTAAGTCAGGTGAAACAATACAGCAAAACATTTTGGCCTATATTTTAAGGGTTTATATGTCTAGATCCTTCTTTGAAATGCAGATCTAAAACATCTACTGAATATGATGATACATATTTAAAACAGAATAGCCAAATTTGCTGTCAGCTAACCATCCAGCCAAACACTCTGCTCACACCAATATGAACTGTATAGCACTAGAAAACAAAATGAAATACATCTACCTCAATTTTATTTACAAATGACTTGGTAATTCACATCCTGGTCTTGCTACCATAGTATCTTTGCACTCGACCAATACAGAGCTGAAGTCTTCTAACCAATGCTTACTGGATAAAAACAAAACACATACCAGAATAAGAGACACAGTATCCTGCATCTTTTTTCCAGTTCAATTAGAACAAAATGACAATCTATATAAGGAGGCACCCGACACTGCCACTTAAACTAGTAAGCACATGACCATTTTACAATTTGCTACATGACAGTTCTAGGTGCTGTGATCTCTCCTATTCCATTCCTACTTTTCCTTTTAGACTGCCCTGGTGTGTGCTCTGGTACACCTTTTTTTTCTTTTTTTTTCAAATAAATTTTTATTTTTCCATAATAAAAACAATGCATACAGAAAAATAGAAAACATTGTGATTATGAACATTGTGATTAAACATTGAATTATCCCATGTTGTTATGGGCTTGAGGACATTTTAACAATGATAAAAAAAAAGGAAAACAGAGATACAAAAGGCATTGTAATCTATCTACAACCAAAAACACTTATATACAATATTTACAAATTAACGTGCTACCAGACCTATAAAGAGACAATAAAGAGGGGAAGAAAAAGAGAGTTATGAGAGTTGGCAGTGGATCTCCGAATAATAACAGGGATAAGGATATGCATTTCACAGAACATAAAAAAAAGAAAAAAAAGACAATGATATGCAATAACAAGGAATTATTCACTCAGAATTAAATCAATTGGACATTTCCATAATTTGCTGAAATAGGCTTTCTTCCTAGGTCCATTTATAATGAACTTATGAGCAGAAATATGTTTAATTGCCACCTCTTTGAAACCTCTCCAACAGAGTTTAGTGCGATCCATCCAGTTATTTGTGATGTATAGTTTGATAAGGGAGCAAAGGGTAATTAAAATGTGGAGTTCTAGTTTAGGCAACTTGGAGGGGGGGATATGGAGAATGGCTGTTTCCCATGAAAGTGTGGAGTTATAGTATCCCATTTTCTGTAGACGAACTTTTAGAGAGCACCAGAGTTTATGGGAGTGGTTGCAGTACCACATAATGTGGAGTAAATCAGCTCTCGGATAGGGGCAACAAGTGCATGAGGGGGATAGATCGGGGTTAAATTTATTGAGTGTTACAGGAGTGTAGTAAGAGTTGTTGTTCAACATCAGTTGGGTATATAAGAGTTTTTTAAAAGGGGAGAGTTCTACAGTAGTTTTTATAGCTGAAAGTTTTTGTTCCTCTGTAATGGGGGAACCTTGGTTATCCCAGTAGTTAGAGAAAAGACAATTAGATTTATATAATAAGGAGTTCAGTAATCTGTAAGAGGATGAAATCGTTTTTTTAGGGCTCGAAACTGCAGAAATGATTTCACCTAGTTTGTTGATTTCCTGAGGATTGGGAGAGATATTGATAAGTTGTGAAGATATAATCTCTCTTAGTTGCCCGAGAATAACTGTATTTGTTATTGGCCTTAAGAATTAAACGTAGATCGGCAAGAGTTTTAGCCCTATATTTAAGAATATCCCATACATTAAGATCTTTGATGAGGGGGAATTCAGTAAGGTCAACCATTTTATTATTGATCTTGAGGTCTGGGTTGTGATGTAGTGGTTGGAGAAGGGGTAAAGTATTTTCAAGGTTGATGTCCTTAATCAGTTTTTGGAAAAGCCTGATCTTGTGTTTCAGGGTGTGAGATAGTTTAGAGTTGTTCATGGAAGTAGAGGATAGAAAGGGGATAGCTTTCGGGTTAATTTTGTTGGAGATGATGTGATGATGCCATATTTTCATCCAAGACGGATAGTGAATATGAGCTTTACTATTTAGATTTGAGATAGACCAAACCCTATTAGAACAGATGATCGTGTAGTAAAGTTGAAAATTTGGAAGGCCTAGCCCTCCTTTCTCCTTAGGGTAGATTAACTTGGAGTAAGAGATCCTGACTGTCTTTGGAAACCAGATGAATTTGGCTAGATCTTTGTTAATTTTGGAGAACAGGTTATTAGAAACCGTCATATTAGATGCATTAAATTGATATAGGAGTCTGGGTAAAACATTCATTTTCACTATAGCTACTTTGGATAGAAACACTAGGTTCAAGAGTTTCCATCTTTGTAGATCTTGATGTACAATAGACCATGTTTTTAGTAAGTTATTTTGAAGCATGGAGGTGTGGTTATGTTCAAAGTGAATACCAAGATATTTAAGGTGATACGTTATTTGGAAGGAAGACTCGGGGAAAAAAGAAAGCTTTATGAGCATCAGGATTGATTGGGAAAATATGTGATTTTTTATTATTAATTTGGTAGTCTGAATCATTGGAGAAGACACCTTCTTTTTCTCTTCTTCTTAACTTGCCTTATCCCACATCATTTGACGGTAGCCAGCTCCTTAAACAAGCATCTAGTCTATCACTAATAGAGACATCCAAGATGATTCTGTCTCCTCTTGCCAAATGCCTAATATACCATAGTCTTCCAAATTAATATAAAGCTGCCCTGCTGGTCCCTTCACAAGAACACAACATACTTTTATTAGTAGTTAAATAATTTTCTCAGATCATCCTAACTTACTGTAGGTTTTTGCATATAGTCCTTGCTTCTCCAGTGCTGTATGCTTTAACAAGCTTTTACTGGGTATTATAGAAAAAATTCTATTTCTTACACCTACCTGTCATTTGTACATTTGTCCGTGAACTCCAGTCCAAACGTCGTCTTCTGTAATTCAAATTTCAAGCGGGTGCAGAAGATGAAAACATAAAACATCAGTTGCACAGATGCAAAACCGTCTTTGTGACTGGACTTGAACGGCATTCTTAAAGAAGAATACCCTAAAGAAAAAAAAAGTTGTTGCATATCGTCTACTCAGAGGCGATCTTTGCTTAATATACAAGGCCATGTCAAACCCAGAGCTGTTGGACATGTTACACTTAAAGAAATCCCAATCCCTCAGAGCCACACGCTCCAGGGATCTAAACCTTGTCATCACAATAAACAAAACATGCTGGAGGGATAGGTTCCTGACCCAGAGACTCCCCAGACTCTGGAATAGATTGCCCATACATGTCAAGCAGAGTGCCTCTTTGGTCCTCTTCAAAAGGAACCTTGACGATTGAATGGGAGAAAGGAAATTCACCCCAGGGATCATGTCAGTCACCCTGTTAGACATGGGTCCAGGGAAGTAAATAGTGTGGGAATAAATAGCCAGGGAATTGTCATGGCTAGGCTTGTATAGGCCCTAGGGCTGATAGCCTAGTACCAACCTATGAACCTATGAATTAAAAGAAGATTAATCTACCAGCCAGCCAACCGATTCCAGGGGGGTGCAAGTGCACCCCCTTGCACCTGCCTGCGGGCGCCCATGATTGGGGTGTCTTTTGAATTTGTTAACCTCCCAATGTTAATATACAAATTGCTTGTGCATAAATGGTCCGAATGTAGTATAGAACAAAATCTCTGAAAAGAAAGGAGCAAAGAAAGAAATACGCTAGCAGAGGATGCCACTGTACTCAGTCCACGAAGGTTTATTAAACCAAATTAAGTGAGTTTTGTGGAATTCTTTTCACCACACAAGTTTATTGATCTGTATACAAACAATATGAGCAGAGTATAATCCAACAATCGTAAACACGAACTGCAACAATGAAGACAAACACCACAAGACAAGCAACATGCATGCATAAATACAATCAAGCCACTTTGTAAACCTGATTGTAATGGATTAATCATAAAGGATAAATAACAAGCCTGACTAAATTAAAGATACAAAACATTAAAGAAAAAGAAGAAAGAAGAAAAAGGGTCTTTGGTGTTAATTACAATCTTTAACAGTTGGAGTTATGCCTGATACAAAGCAGTGGAACCTCTGTGAATTTACATAATTTATCTGTGTGTTTATGCTTGCAATTTAGTATGAAATGACTCTTTCATCTTAGAAATATTAAGTGAAGTGGATTGCACATGAAAAGAAAAACTTCTACAACAAAATCTTAACATTTTAAATTGGCTGTTACAAGTGGTTCAAATCTTAAATACCTTCAAATAAAATGCCAAACTATAAAATACAGCAATTTACCTCAAATGTCTGTTATTAGTGGCTGTAATCCTTAAGAATTTGCCAGAAAGCCACAAAGTTTATGAGGAGATGACCAAAGTATAAGGCAGAAGCAAAATCATTCTGTGAAATCAAGTACAGTTTTTAGGTATTAACAAGTCATTGTAGCCCTACCTACACACACACACACACACACACACACACACACACACACACACACACACACACACACACACACACACACACACACACACACACACACACACACACACACAATCAAAACAGGATGCTTTCTATTGTACCTCTATAGAAGGTTGTGAGAACTGCTGAGGGTATGTTTTCTCTCCTCAATCTTCTCAAAAAGTGTAGCCTCTGATGTGCCTTTCTGACAATGACATTTGTATTGGTAGACCAAAAGTTCTCATCAGTATGCACCCCCAGAAACTTTGTGCCACTCACTTTTTAAACTCTTTCTCCATTGATGGTTAGAGAAGAATCTTCCTTGCAGTTTTTCCTATCATCCACAATTATTTCCTTTGTCTTATTCATGCTTAGTGCTAAGTTGTTACTGCCACACCAGGTAATCAGTTGTTATACCTCACCCCTATACGCTGCCTATTCATCGTTCCTGATGAGGCCTATCACTGTTGTATCATCAGCAAAGTTGATGATACGGTTAGTGTTGTACTTCACTGTGCAGTCATGTGTTACCAGGGTGAACAGCAAGGGACTCGGTAAACAGCCTTGAGGAACTCCAGTATTCAGAGTGATGCTAACCAAGAAACTCCAGTATTCAGAGTGATGCTATCCGAAGAGTTAATTTCCTACACACACTTTCTGAGGTCTGTCAGTGAGAAAGTCCAGAATCCAATTAGAAAAGTGGTATCTTGATGCCTAGCTGAAGCAGCTTCTTTGTCAGCTGTATAGGGATGACTGCATTAAAAGCAGTGCTGAAGTCAGTGACTAGTAATGCCATTTAGCTGTTTTTACTTTCTAGATGGTCCAGCTATAAGTGAAGTGCCAGTGCTATGGCTTCCTCAGTAGAGTGGTTTGCTCAGTAAGCAAACTGCAGCGGGTCAAGCTGCACAGGTAGCTTAGATGTTATTGCTTCTTCAACCAGCCTCTCAAAGCTTTTTATCACAATGGAGGTTAGGGCTACAGGGTGGTAGTCATTGAGGCATGATGGTGGTGTCTTCTTTGGTGGTATTATTGTCATGTTTTTGAAGCATTTGGGGACTATTACCTGAGACAGACAGATATTAAAAATATCCATGAGGATATCTGTTAGTTGAATTGTACAGTTTCTGAGTACTCGCCCAAGGGTGTTGTCAGGCCCAGCTACTTTTATTGGGTTATCCCTGTGCAATGTCGTCTGGATGTCAGCTGGAATGCGGATGAGCACCTCTTCATTTTGACTGGTGGGCATTTTCATTGCTGTTATTTTGTTCCCTTCTTCGAATCTGCTGAAGTAGACATTCAGCATGTTAAGGAATTCTGCATTGTCCTCACAATGTGAAGATAAGGGCCTGCAGCCTGTTTTTGCTGGATACCTCGTCATATGCACCTGGAGTCTTTTTGGCCATAGAAGTAGCTCTGGATCTTCTTAATGTAGGCACATTTTGCTTCTCTCACTCCTTTGTTCAGATTTGTTTTGGCTGTTCTGAGGGCATCCGTGTCTCCTGACTTAAAGGCTACATTCCTTGCTTTCAAGAGCTCATACACCTCGCTAGTCAACCAGGGTTTCTTGTTGGCATGTGTGATGATGTTTTTGATGACTGTTACATCATCCACACATTTTGAGATGTAGCCCATCACTGCCTCAGTGTCCTCCACTAGGTTGATGAATTGATTCACAGTAGCTGCCTCTTTAAATATGCTCCAGTCTGTGCTCGTAAAACAGTTTTGGAGTGCCCTCTGGCCATATCCTTACTTGTTTCACTATTGGTCTCCCCCTCGTGGAGAGATGGTCGGAGATGTCTAAGTGTGCGTGAGGCATTGCCTTATATACTAGCTTAACATCATTGTAGGCCTTATCCAGTATGCTCTCTCCCCTGGTTGCAAAGTCTACATGCTGGAAGAAGTGAAGCAGAACTGTTTTCAGGTTGGCTTGGTTGAAGTCACCTACCACTTTATGAACATATTCAGGGTTTTGGTTTTACAGCTCATTTATAGCCTGATGTAATGTGTTCAGTGCTTCATTTGTATTGACAGTGGGAGGAATGTAGACGGCTGTGATGTTGATACTGCTGAACTCTCTTGGTAGATAAAAAGGTCTACATTTCAGTGACATCAGCTCTATTTTCAGAGCATTGAGAAGAGACTATTTCACAGCTGGTACACCAGCTGTTGTTGCTATATATGCAGACACCTCCCTTTTTGGACTTTCCACTGAGAGATTGTATTCTGTCTGCCCTAAAAAGTGACACCCCTACCACGTGAACTGCATTGTCATTAATGTTGGAACTCAGCCAGGTTTCACTAAAAATAAGTACTCAAAAGTTCCTCACCTTTTTCTGAGTAGACAGTTCTAACGTTATGTAGTCCAGTTTGCTTTCCAGGGATCAAACATTTGCCAGCAGTATGGATGGGAGTGCAGGCCTGAAGGGATTATCTTTTAGCCTTACAGTAATTCCAGCCCTGGATCCTCTTTTGTGTGTTCTGTCACATTTCTTACATCTCCTTCTCTTGCTGTTTCCCATAGACATTGTTTTTATTAGTTTCAGGCATTTTGGATCATGTTTAAGTATGATTTCCAGCTCTTGCAGCTTTAGGCATGTTGTAGGCCTCACAGGCCCTGCAGACAGCATCTCATCAAACCTGTTGCATGACAAGCTTAGGTGTTGAATTTCTAAAAGACTCTTTCTTCTATAAATTAACTTAGTGTTAGTATTTGCTGCTGATTTGGTTTTTCCTCTTAAATTAGACATAAAATAATTCAAATGATGCACATTTCCTTGCTGGCCTGAAGTAGCCGCTGCCACACGGGGAGTCACCATTTTTTTTATAATATATATAATGAATTCTATACCTGCACACTGACCAACAGCCAGATACATAGTGAGTTTGTATTTACTCAGATAAGGAGTTAACAGCACTAGTCACAGTAAAGATGCAAACTATGCATGCATCACTGCTCCAGTCACTGCTGTTAAATATGATCTGGTTAATTGCTCTTGGATTAAGGCTGGTATTCATAGTGCCACGCTTTGCAAATGACTTACAGTTATCTGACAATAGTGGTGCTACAAGGATATACAAATAAGGTCAGTGAAAGTCATTTGCAATTAATATGGAAAAACAGTCTTTTTTGAAAACAGGCCCACTTCTTGCAAAAGAGTAAATTGCATAAAGTTCAACATTACATAATTGTGAATTACTTTGCCAAAGCCTGACGTTTCATGTTACTGTTTTTGAATATCTCTGATGAGTGTGGCTAAACACAGTTACACTTAAAATATTTAAGGAAAACTGCAGACTGTACAGCTCTTAAAATGTATATTTTTTAAATGAAAGGGGGTTTATAATGTTTTATGTAGGGTGGTACTTGTGTGGACACCCTGATGGCTTCATTAAAGAATAGAAAGGGGGGATAGTAAAGAATGAAAAAAGGGGAGACAAGAAAAGAGGGGAACATTTACAGAAAATGTGAAGAGGGTTTGTGGGAGAAGATGGGTACAATGATTTTATTGTTGGGTAAACCCATCTATTTTTTCAAAATTGTTTGTATATGAGAGGGTAGTGTGGGTGGGAAATAGGTAAGAGGGTCTAGGAGAAAGGATAAGGGAAGAAGGATTGAGGAAGTACCAGCTGGAAACCCAATCCATTGAGCCTTAAACACATCCACTGCCAGATGGTGTTGCAGTAGAGAACACCACTGTTGAGGGAGTAGAGGTCTGTGTTAATGCAGTGGTTGTCACCAGCTATGACAGCATATCTTCCACATGCTGAAGACTGGCTGAATTCTCCTGTCTGCTACCCCCCCCCCCCAGTTCATCATCGACCATGCTCTGGAGCCCCCTTTCAGTGAGGCTCACCAGGCTGCCACATGGCAGAGTGCTTGGGTGGCCAGAGAGTGATCATTCACAGCATGGAAGGTATGTGGCTGGCCTGCTCCTGAGGGATTTGAACCTGTAAAAAAAAAAAGAAAAATAATTGGGAGAGAAACAAAGCAATGAAGAATGAAAAAATGCATAATCAAAATAAGAAAAACAGAGGAAAAATGGGGTAGGGAGGGATGAATGAGAAAATGCACAGTAAATCATAGGATCCTAGGAGATTACTAGGCTATCTACCCAAAGGTCATTTTAAGCCTTGCCATTTCAACCCAATGTAATACTGTAGAAGTACTATTCAACATCCAAGATTGTATTTAGTGATGACTCCACATGTCCAGGAGGGTTGTGGGCACTATCCCCCGTAAGAATTTACAGTGCCCCATTCACTCATCTACATTCCTCTTGAACTGTATCAGAGAGGTGCTCTGTTTCACATCAGTTGATAGCCTGTTCCAAAGATGTGGCAGTTGCTGAGAGATAAATCTGTCCTTCCAGCATGTCCTATTTATGTGCCAATATTCCTTGTCATGCAAGAGAAAAATAAGTATGAAATGAGTGTGGAATGTTGTTTTCAAAATACTATGCTGTGCACACAACACTGTGTTTAGGTATAACTAATTCACAAACACAGAACTGTAGCAATTCATGGAAGTTTACATTTCCATTCCTGTACCAATGTGTCTGATTTGATAGGTAATGCAGAACTAAAGCAACATTTCTCAGTACATTTTGTGCTGGTCGTTCACCCCCCCCCCCCAACCTCCACTCTAACTAGGGTGTGGTGTCTCAGATTTCATCTATGTTGTACATGCAGGTAGAAATAGTTTTGAACAAGCAACTGAATTAGTTTTATTTCTATGGCCTAACCAAAACTGGCATCATGTAATGCAACTATTAATTCAATTTATACAATAGTAATTAATTTATACAATAGTAATACATTTTAATGTGTAATTGTACTTTTATTTTTATTATTTATTAATCCATTAACAAATACTTCTTCTAACTCAGTACATGAGTTACACAGCTACATATACAGAATAATATTTTAATAAACATATGTCACATTTGCATATGTTATTAAAATCTGTAACACATTACTCGTATCAATCTTTTTCAAAAAGATGCATGTATGATTATAAACATGCTTATTATTTCCTCTGAACTTCATAACAGCATTACAAGTAATATTTTTAGGTACACATCTTTCTTAGAAAATACCTATAATTATGCAAACTTTTTTTATCTTTAATATGACTCAATGTGATAGTAAACATTAAAGAAACAATTTTCTTTTTACTTGCTATAAAACTCTGGCCTTCTCGCCACTACCTACCTACTCATCCACTTGGTCACCCCTCTGGTTTTGCAAATCCTCAAATTGGTGAAAGCACTGCTAGTTGGAAAGGGGTTATACCTGTCAAGGCTGAAAGGTGTCACCCAACTCCTGCCAGATATTGATTTTTTCCACATTGTATGATGTGTGCATGCCTTGATCTTTTCTTGATAGGAATTGTTGAAAAGGTAGAGCATTATCATGGTCTCCTTGTCAAACCAGCTAGGAGCACGGCCTTGTGCCTTGACAGGTGAGGCCATCTTTCAAAGTACCAAAACAACAATGAGGAAAGTATGGTCAGAGATGTATTAACCAGGGTTAGAATCCTCTCTGTAGGGTCTGACATAACCTTACCCAAATCCTGTTAACAAGCAGTTGGTTAGTCTAGGGCCATTTGCATATTCCACTGGCAAGCTTAGGACTGTTGTGGAGTGCTGCATACTGCAGATCTTTGTGAAGCACTTCCATATCAGTCTGATGCACAGTCATGTTACCTTGCCCATGTGTTCATGATTGGTGAAAAACAGAAATCTGCCAATAAATCTCGAGACACGTTTGTGTACTAATATGATTCATACAGATGAATATATATTATTCTAATTTAAGTATAGCACATGTAAATAGACCTGAATTTTTGCAAATAAGTTGAGCATCACAACATTAAGTTGCCAATAGATGAAACAGGCAGAAAATACATTTGGATACCACAGATGTATTACACTAAGAAAATATTATAAAAAAATATGAATTTAATGAGAAACACTTCAAAATATTATTTCATTATTGAATTGAGTAATATTTAATGAATATGATGTGCATGTTATGACAGCAGTGACTGATTGCTAGATTTGTGTTGTATGGGAGGTAGATTTCTTCACAGCAGCTGTAGAAATGATTACTGATGACAGAAAAGTTTCATTACTATGGTATAATTTACTGATTGTGCATCTGTGAGTATAAATGCTTTAATTTACTACTGACGTTCTACAGTGCTAAGGATATCAACAAGCATGTTTGATGAACTGGATATTTTTAGATTGACCATGGTGAATAAAAAATGGCAGTATTATGACACTATGACAATGGAAGACAGTAGGGCAAGGATGTTTTTTGTGAAAAAAGTGATTGCATTCATTACCTGAATGAACTGTTAATAATATATTACAATTTTCAGTGTGACTATATTGAGATTTCTGCATGTAATTATACAGTCTCTGTTAAGTAAAATTTTTACTTAATGTTTGTGGCCAGAAGACATGACCAGTATGTTGTACACAGCGATACAGTACTGTCACACTTTCTGACTGTGGCCTTCTTGTTTTTTTTTTCCCATGTAGTAATCATGGAAATAAGGATAAGGGATCAAAGCAGAGAAAGGATAACTTTAGCCACGAGGAAAACTCTGTCCTCATGGCAACACTTATATATGGAAAACTTCTTTTTGGTAAAGGTGGGCTCAGCCAAACTGAGAAGAACAAGGCCTGGAATTAAGTAGTTAATGAAATGAATGCAGTGCGTTATAGAGATCAAGCATTGGCAAAGTGCTGGAAAGAGGCAAACGATACAGTAGCATGTGCTAGAAGCAAGGCCAGTAAGAATGTAATTTCCAACACCACTATGGGTTGGCTTTTGAATCTTGTTCTGTTAACTCCAGATGAAGAATACCCTCTATCCATCTGTGGTGATGACATAGATGATGGTAGGAATAACTAGAAGTGGGGTGGACACTGTAGAGGAGTGGATTGCCAATGTCTGCAGCAGTTGCAGCACACATCTGCTCATGAAGATTGGTTTAAAATCAGTAAGATATATTTATATAGAGAGAGAATTGAATGCTAACAAGGAATGATGTAATTAAACACTTCACAATTAATGATAATTAGGTGAATGTTGTACATCAGCAAAGAATGGAGATGAAACCAGTATGCATGGTAACTATCCCACTCATCCCCCTTGTAAGCATATATAATGTGTGCTGTTCCATTGTTGTTAATGTTTTCAACATTTTTTACAGGGTCATCATAAAAAACAAACAGTTCAACTGTACCAATAAATTTGGATGATTGCAGAAGCAGAATGGATTTTGCTGCTGCTGATGACAACATGGTTATATTTATGAGAAGGTCTATGGAAAGTGGTAGGCAGGCCTCAAGTTTCATGGCAGGATCTCTCACCACACAACATATCTGTAACTCTGCAGAAAGTGACAGTGCAACACCTTTATACAGAAGGAACACCTCTGCACCTCTACACTAGTATCTCCAAACCCAGAAGAACACTTTGAGGATGATGTCACAAATTCAGAGGTAACAGTGTCTACAGTGACACCTTTAGAAAGAGGAGCCAGGTGCAGGAATTTATTTCAGATACCACAGGAAACACATAAAGCATTGGCTGCCTAGCAGGAAATGTGCTGTGGCATTATTAGGGCTCAGAGCACTGCTGCATGGAGTCAGCTGGAAATAGTACTCCAGGGTATAAATTATGATTTCCAGCACTACATAGAAATGGCAGAGAGAAGGGACAATGCCACAATCATGCTGATATGTAGTGTGATGCCCCTGCACTGGCCCAGTAATCAAGGAACCTCAATCCTCACCACTGTCAACAGTGGGGAATTTATACACTGGGAGGATGACAAGTACACACCCAGTAAAGTGCAATTTCCCTTAAGAGCACACAGAGACCACAGTCAGTCTGTGGCTGGTTTCTCCTTCTTTCTCCAGATTCCCAGTAAGACTCCCCACTGGCACAGCTATAATGTTGAGAGCTTAGCTGAGTGGCCAAGCTAAGACCTCCAGCACCCTCTCTGTCCAACCAGTTCTTCATGTCCCTGCCCAAGTAGCTGACACACACACTTTGAGATTTTTTTATACACACACACACACACACACACACACACACACACACACACACACACACACACACACACACACACACACACACATGAGAAAGACTAGTACAGGTTTACTAGCTATGTCCCCTTTTGCCCAAGCTATAAGGTAGTTATCACTGCCACCAACCAGCTCCTTATCAGCTACTTTAAGGCCCTTATTAGCAAAGGGTGTCCAGTCTTACTCTGTAATGTTGCTATTAATCCAAATGGTAGTTTGACCAAGGGCCAGGCTATTAGGAGTGGCTGTATAGTGTCATCAAATAGATATGCAAGTACTCTAAGAGCTTAAATATGTCTCACAGATATCAGCCACAATGATAGGTTTAAATATATTTAATAATAAATAATAAAAGAACAAGACAATATGCAGTAAGTAATCAGTTACATCAGAGTTAAAAATCACAGGACATTTTTAAAACAACATTGTAGGACAGTCTCAAATAAATAAAGACAATATCTAAGCTATACTTTACTATATTCCTATCGGAATCTAAGAGTTACTATCCCCTAAAACTTACTTACAGCAAGGCAGGTGCAGAGGTGGTGAGTGGATGTTCTTGTTAGGTCAAAGACAAAATACAGAATGCCCTGTTTCTCTCTCTCAGAAAGTTCTTAAATTAATATTAAATATTATTGCTGGGATACTTGTAGCATGATATCACTTTTGGTCACTTGACTTTAGTTCCCAAGCTGAACTCCTATTGTGGCATTTAGCATCTCCCTGTGAAAATGCATAGACAAAAGCTCTTGCTCAGAGTTGTGCAGCTGTTGGAAGTCATAAAGCAATAAAACACTTCCATATCTCAAGCCTAGTAATTATCTCTCTTTCAAGGCAACACAGAGAATCCCCTGGTGTAGACATCCTGTCTTCTGTTGACTGAAACTGAAAGATAACGTCTCTTGTTTATGACCCAGCAATAAAGTACTTCAATCTCAACTATTCTTAAGTTTTACAGGTTAATCTCCAGTTAAATATATATATCTAAACTGTTACAATAGTGCATATACATTTCTGCTCAGTACTTTAAAAATATCTCTTCTGTTCTGGCAGTTTGATATACACATAACATACAGTTCTAATATAGTGGTAACCCAAACAATTGCATCATGTTGATATTCAAAAATGTATAATTATTTGCAGAATTCCAACTAGATGGGCTGGCAGTATCTCTTTCTGTCACACTCCTATATAAATCATATTAATATTCACAAATGACATATAGTTATTTACAGAATTCCAGACAGCTGGGCTGACAATGTGACCCCCCTCCCCCAAAAGCCCAAACTATTTATCAAGTGACCCTTGAGAAACATTGCCTGAGTGGATTCAGTCTATCTGGGAATACCTTATCCTGTTCCCTGTCTTAAGTGCCCATCTGCATTGGCATTACTAAACCCACTGTGGTGCTGCACTATTATATCATATGCCTATAACCTTAGGCTCCACCTTAGTAACTTGATGTTCTGCTGACTGGTTCGATGTAGCCATGTTAAGGGATTGTGGTCTGGAACTACAGTGAATGTCCTTCTATACAGATAAGGTTAAAGTTTCTGCAGTGCCCACACTATAGCTAGACATTCCTTTTCTACAGCTGAATAGCATTCCTCCCTTGGTTGGACCCTCTGGCTGAGATATATTACTGGGTGCTCTTCTTCCTCTGAGGAAACCTGGCTAAGTACAGCCCCCACTCCATGGTTTAAAGCATCCACCTGAACAAGAAATTCTTTGCTGTAATCTGGACTGGCTAACACAGAGGGACTTTCCAAAGCTCCTTTAAGTTTCTGGAATGCCTGCTCACATGCTGACATCCACACTACCTTATCTGGCCTGTTTTTCCTCATCAGGTCTATGAGGGGACCAGCTATGGTACTATAAATGGGGATACATTTTCTGTAGTGCCTGTTGTACCTAAGAATGCCATCACCTGCTTTCTTGTAACAAGGGCAGGCCATGCCTGAATTGCTTCCACTTTGGCAGGTTCTGGCCTGATTTTACCACTCCCCACTCTATGGCACAGGTACGAGACATCTGCCATACCCTCCTGACACTTGCTGGGCTTAATGGTCAACCTTGCCCTCTGTAGTCTGCCCAGCATCTCCCTGACATGCTGAAAGTGTTCTTGCAAGGGCTGGCTGTAGATGACAATATCATCTAGGTAAGGAAGGGCAAAATCTCCTACTCCTGCTAGGATATGATCTACCTGCCTCTGGAAAGTTGCTAAGGCATTTTTCATCCCAAAGAGCATCTTTGTAAACTCATACAACCAAAAATGAGTCACAAAGGCTGACCTCTCTATAGCAGTGGAAGTCAAGGCCACCTGCCAGTATCCCTTGGTAAGATCAATAGTGGTAAGATACTTAGTCCCAACCAGCTGCTCTAGGGCTTCATCTGTCCTAGGCATGGGGTAAGCATCTGACTCTTTGTGACTATTTAATTTCCTGTAGTCCACACAGAACCTGGTGCTGCCATCCTTTTTGGTACCAGCACCACTGGGGTGGCTCAGGGAGTGCTAGAGTCCTGAATTACCCCTAGTTCCAACATTCCTGTATCACCTCCCTCAGAGTGTGTTTGACTCTCTTAGGCACTCTATAAGGGGCCTGCTTAATAATCTTTTGTGGTCCTGTGTCCACATGGTGCTGCACCAAGTGGGTGTACCTTGGCTTCCAAGTGAACGTGTCCCCAAATTCCTGTAACACTGCTTGGAATTCTCGAGCCTGGGTGGGTGATAACTGCTGGGACATTGCTACTCCTTCTGAGGTGTAAGTCCATGCCTCACTGAGGAGATCAGTCACCACATCCTCCTCAGACTCCTCCTGCTATGCACTGCAAATATTCAGCACAAGGGCCTCCCTGTCACGGTAAGGTTTCATCATGTTAACATGGTAAAAGTTATGCTCTTGCCTCCTGCCTAGCAGTTCTACCATGTAGTTAACATCACTGACCTTCCTTACCACCTTTAAGGGTCCCTCCCAGGCTGCCTGCAGCTTGTTGTGTCTGACAGGAATGAGAACTATTACCTGCTGTCCCACAGCATATTCTTTAGCTTGAGCATTCATGTCATACGAGAGCTTTTTCTGCTGTTAGGCTTCTGCCAGATTCTCCTGGGCCACGCCCATGAGCTCCCTGAGATGTGTCCTGTAGTTTAGGACATTTGCCACAACAGAATCCTTGTCGGATTCACACTCACCCTCCAACTCATCTCAAATCAAATCTAGAGCTCCCCTCACCCTATGTGCATATGCAACTCAAAGAGTGAAAAACCTGTGAATTACTGGGGCACCTCTCTGTAAGCAAACAATAGATGGGGCAAATATTTGTCCCTCTCTCTCTTGAACTGGTCTGAAAATGCACATAGCATGGTCTTGAGTGTAGAGTTTAACCTATCAACAAGACAATTAGTCTGGGGATGATAGGAGGTGGTCCTTAGGTCCTTCACCCCACAGTGCTTCCACAGACAAGCCAGCAAGTCTGATGTGAAATTGGCACCTCTACCAGTCAGTATTTCTTTTGAGAAACCTACCCTGCTGAAAAAGTGCCTCACTTTCTCCACAGCTTTTAAATGTCACAGTTTCTCATTTTCCTCAGCCTCCAGACATCTCAGCTTCTCACTCTCTTTGGCCTCCAGGCATCTCAGCCTCTCTGGTGATTCTATTTCCAAATGTTTGGCTTCCAGTTCAAGTCTCTTTACCTCCAGACAGATTTTTAAGTCCTTTGTGGAAAGGTTGAACTGTCCATTTTCTGAGAGTTGTACATTCCCAGGGCCAGTCTTATTGTCCTCCTGGCTGCTATTCTGTGATGCAGCTGTGACTAAAGCTGCAATCATTTCTCCTTTAGTCAGGTTGGCATGCACCAGTCCTTTTGCCTGGCACATCTCAGCCAGCTGGCTCCGTGTCAGCTTGCCATACTCCTCTGCTGACATGCTTGCCTGCTCTTCCTGTCTAAACTATCAAGAAATGTGATATGAAATGCTAAATGTTCACTTTGTGGCTGATTGAGAGTAGAAACACCTTCAGTGACCACTGTTTAAAGGCTACAGGAATCCAATATCCACACCACTTCCAGCCAATTAATATGTGATGTGGATATCCCACCACTATCCACCAATGAATATGTGACACCTTGCACTGGCCCAGTAATCAAGGAGCCTCAATCCTCACCACTGGGAATGGTGGGGATTGTACACACTGGGAGGATGACAAGTACACACACAGTAAAGTGCAATTTCCCTTCAGAGCACACAGAGACCACAGTCAGATCCCCAGTAAGACTCTCTACTGGCACAGCTATAGAGTTGAGATCTCAGTTGACTGGCCAAGCTAAGACCTCCATCACCCTCTCTGTACAACCAGTGCTTTGTGTTCTTGCCCAAGTAGCTGACACACAAACTTTGAGATTTTATTTATACACAGACACACACGCACACACACACACACACACACACACACACACACACACACACACACACACACACACACACACACACACACACACACACACACACACACACACACACACACTCACACACACACACACACACACACACACACACACACACACACACACACACACACACACACACACACACACATGAAGGCCTGGCACAGACTTACTAGCTATGCCCCGTTCTTCCCAGACTATAAGGTAGTTTTTACTGCCACCAGCCAGCTCTGTATAAGCCACTTTAAGGCCCTTAACAATAGATGTCCAATCTTACTATGTATTGTTACTATTAATCCAAATGGTAGTTTGACCAAGGGCCAGGCTATTAGGAGTGGCCTGTACAGTGTCACCAAATAGATATGCAAGTGCTTGAAGAGCTTAAATATGTCTCACAGATATCAGCCACAATGATAGGTTTAAATATATCTAAGAATAAATAATATCCAACAAGACTATACTCAGTAAGTAATCAGTTACACCAGAGTTCAAAATCACAGGAAATATTTAAAACAACATTGCAGGACAGTCTCAAATAAATAAAGAAAATATCTAACCTATACTTTACTATATTCCTATCTGAATCTAAAAGAGTTACTATGCCCTAAAATTTACTTGCAGCAAGGCAAGCACTGATGTGGTGAGTGGATGTTCTTCTTAGGTCAAAGACAAAAAACAAAATGCCCTGTTTCTCTCTTTCTCAGAGAGTTCTTAAATAATTATCAAATATTACTGCTGGGATACTTGTATCATGACATCACCTTTCGTCATCTGACGTTAGTTCCCAAGCTAACCCCCCCACTGTAGCATTTAACATCTCTCTGGGAAAATACATAGACAAAGGCTTTTGCCCAGAGTTGTGCAGCTGTTGGAAGTCATAAAGCAATAAAACACTTCCACATCTCAATCTGAGTAGTTAACTCTCTTTCAGGGCAACACAGAGAGTCTCCTAGTGTAAACATCCTGTCTCCTATTGAATGAAACTGAAAGATAACATCTTGTTTATGGTTCATCAATAAAGTACTTCAATCTCAACTATTCTCAAGTTTTGCAGGTTAATCTGTTAAAAAAAAAAAAAAATATATATATATATATATATATATATATATATATATATATATATATATATATATATATATATATATATATATATATATATATATATATATATATATATATATTAGCTGTTACAATAGTGCATATACATTTCTGCTCAGTACTGTAAAATATCTCTTCTGTTCTAGCTGTTTGACGTACACATAACATACAGTTCTAATATAGTGGTAACCCAAGCAATTGCATCATGCTGATATTCACAAATGACATATTACTATTTAAAAAATCTCAGGTAGCCGGGCTGGCAGTATCTCCTTCTGTCACACTTCTATATAAATCATATTAATATTCACAAATGACATATAGTTATTTACAAATTCTCAGCTAGCTGGGCTGACAACGTGGTGTAGTATGGTGGTGACATATTACTATTTAGAAAATCTCAGGTAGCTGGGCTGGCAACGTGGTGTAGTATGGTGGCGACATATTACTATTTAAAAAATCTCAGGTAGCTGGGCTGACAACATGGTGTAGTATGGTGGCACACCAAGCATCAGTGGCTGCCTCCATTCATTTACTACTTAGGACTTACCAGAGTCAAGATGGAGTTAGTCTTTCAAGGGACAAAGGAAGGGGTACTGCCCAGACACCTGGGGTAGATCACACTGTAATACTGCTGCTTCTCAGATAGTACTATAAGTAGTAAAGGTGAACAAGCACAACATATTTTATGTATGCTATGTCAGTGTTTATCTGCATGTACATTCCCCTCTCCTAACCAACCGGTCCTGCTCTATCACCTCCAAACTAGAAAGCTGCTACAACAAAATCTCTAAATTTGCCTCCAACAGTAAAAATTCCACCCATCATTGCCTTTCCCTTCAATCTCTAAACTGGCTAGAACTACAAAACTACCTAAACTATCTGCAGCTCACCACAGCACACAGACTTATATTTTATCCAACTAACAGTCCTGCTCTAGCTAACATCCTTCCATCCTACATCCCCAATAGAACTCTCAGATCTGAACATCAAAACCTGATTGCTATCAACAAACCTAAAAGTCCAGCTGGCTAACTTCTCCTCTCTTTTACTATTGGCCAAGCTTGTACCTCTTTCCCTTCCTCTCTAAGAACAATAGCAAACTCTGAAAATTTCAAAACTTAGCTTTTCAAAAATCTGTCCACTAAATGGAAATGCACCTGCCTTCACCTCACCTAAAAACTATCAAAGAACACACTGCTATCATACTAAGACTGTACCCTAGCACTCAAAAAGTCCTAGAGATATTTATCCTTGAACTCCTTTGTGTAAATATTGTAAATAGATTCACAGTTAAAACGAGTGCATGCAAAATGTCTTCTTAACTCTCTTCCCTCCACTCCACAAAGGGGGAGCCTCCACAGACCCCGGAAACTACTGCCCCATTAGCCTAACAAGCCTGGTCTGCAAGGCTATGGAACATATCACCATGAAACTTATAAACAATGACATTGGTAATCTCCAAACTCAGGACCCCACCCAGTTCGGGTTTGTAAAAGGCAGATCATGTCTCCTAAATCTGACTTCTTTGAAGCAGTCACCAAAGCCGTAGATGAGGGTAAGGTAGTTCACACAGCCTATCTAGGTCTCGCCAAGGCTTTCAACACCATCCCCCACTCTGGAATTATAGATAAACTCACTAAACTAGGTATAAATCCCTATGTCACAAGATGGGTTGCCAACTGGTTCACTGACAGAACCCACACTGAAAGAAGCAGACTCCAAATCCAACTTCATACCAGTGACAAGTGGAGTACCACAGGGTTGAGTCCCGGGTCCTCTCCTGTCTGGTATCTACTTCTCTGAAGTACAGGCCAAGACAGAAGGTCTTTGGCTAACGAAGTGCATAGATGACTGCAAACTAGGAGACATAATCAAAACTCCAAAAGATGTGGACATCCTACAAAAAGGCCTCGCTGAGACAGAAGCATGCTGTCAAAGCCATGGCCTCAAGCTCAATGCCAAAAAGTGCATTGTCATCCCTTTTGGTAAAAACTCTGTACCTATGAGCTACCACATAGGTGGTAGTCTACTTAACACCAAAAGTCTGATAAGAGACCTTGGGACACAGGTGGACAGTAGTCTCTCCTTTGATAATCACATCACCACAGTAGTCAGAAAATCCTTCTATGTGGCACACCGCATCACAAAAGGTTTCTCATCCAGGAAAAAAGAGGTCATTGTTCCCCTATACTCATCACTCATTAGACCCATTATAGAGTACGATGCCTTAGTATGTACCTCACAAGACATCTACAACAACTGGAAAGGCCACAGAAATGCCTCACAAAGAGGATTACTGGCCTCAAACAGATGCCCTATGCAGACCGTCTAAAAAAACTGCAGCTTTATTCTGTTGCATATCGCCTACTCAGAGGTGATCTCTGCCTAACACACAAAGCTATGTCAAATCCAGAGCTTTTAGACATGCTCCACTTAAATAAATCCCAATACCTATGAGCTACGTGCACTAGGGACCTAAACCTTGTCACCACAATAAACAGAATATGCTGGAAGGATAGATTCCTGCCCCAGAGACTTACCATACTCTGGAACAAACTACCTATCTATATCAAACAAAGCTCCTCATTAGCACTCTTCAAGAAAAATCTTGATGATTGGATGGGAGATAGGAAATTCACCCCGATGATCACTTCTGTGGCTCTGCTCGACAGTGGCGCAGGAAAATAATTTTCTTGGGTGGCGAAAGCCAGGGTACTTTTTGGCTAGACTTATATAGGCCCTAGGGCCAATAGCCTAGTACCTTCCTATGAACATATGAACCTCTATGTGCACATATAATACATTTTCCCAAATTACTCTATAAGAATAGCTGTATAATTGTATAACCCTTAAGAAAAACCTTAATGAATTTGTTTTGACTATTTGTAATAATGAATGTTCTTATTGTGTAAACTGTTCTCCTCGATGTATCCTTTATATTTTTGATATTTCTGTAATTTGTACTGTTGGAGATTTTCTCCCCTGGCCTCCACTGAAAATGGGTCCTTGGGGCCCAGTGGACCTCCCCGGTAATCAAACTGGAAATAAATAAAATAAATAAATAAATACATTTATCAAAATCTCACATTCCAGGTCATGATCACAGTCACTACACAGTGTCAATTTGGTGATAGCAGGATCACCTGCATCAAGTAGGTCACCATACTGGACCAACTCACCTTATAGTTCTAATGGTAGCCTCTCTTCAAAAATATTTGCACCATCACCTAGCCCATCTAGAGGAGATGTGTATGACTCATGAGATCTTGATCTACAGTGAACCAACTTCAAAGACACAGCTGTCTGTTTAATCAGAATGGGGGTTAGGGGGTTGAACAGGTTTGCAAATGTATGCATTTCATCCCTGTACAACTATTATCCACAACATCAATGAAAGGTAGACAAAAGCAATGTTACATGGACTACCATTTCTACAGGTAGCAGATAACCACATGATAAAAGCAGTGATTTACAAAAATGTTCAGGAGAAATATATCATAAGCAAATGACACATTACAATGAGTATCCTGCTGTGTAAACTAATATTACTGCCACTTAACCCTCCTCATTGCACAAATGATGATAGTTTGCTTTTTATGTTAATGAAGTCATAAATTATTGTGTATGACAGCACAAAACTAATCTAATGTGCTGGATCACTGAATAATAGTTAGAAGCTCATCACCTTGCATAGTGGAAGTAAACATCTCAGTATCTAACCTAGCCTTGCTGTGTTAATTAAGTTAGCTAGGGAACAGTTAGTCTTTAGACAGTCAGGAAATACAATGAGTTTAGTTTAGTAGTCATTTTCTGTATCTGTTTGAATCTGTCCAACTGTGTTATTTTTATTTCTCCTTTTATTGAAACTCTTGATGTGTATTGTTGTTTATTGTACTTACGTAGATATTTAGTATTTTCACATTTTCTACTTTATTATTTATTATTAAATGTTTTATATCTTACATTGTAGCTGACCTTTAGAGAATACGTTTAACATCTTGAGAGTACCTGTGTTTATGTTAGTGACTCGTTGGCCATTCTGAAAAGACTGGCTGCTTTGGTTGCACTCTACCATTTACGTTAGTATTGATTTTACTCAGTATAATTGGATACCCTTGTAAGAGCCTGAGAATGGTTGACTAGTGGCAGCATAGTTACCTTATATTCTGGGCAGAAGGGGTACAGCTAGAAAATCTGTACCAGCCATTCCCATGAGTTTGTGTGTGTAAGAATCAAATACCCAGGTGTGGGTGTGTTAACTACTTGGAACAGGGACACAGTGCTCCAAAGTAAGTCTTGTTTGGGATCTGGAGTGACAGAGAGTCCAGTCCCAGGTCTGGAGTGGGTTTCCTGTGTGCTCTTGGGGGAGACTGTGCTTTTGAAGCAGAGAGCTGCATTTGAAATACTGTGTAAATCCATTCCTGTTTTTAGTGACCATCTCACACCGGTGTCAGTGGTGAGGATTGATGCTCCCTGATTGCTGGATTGGGTAAAGAGGGGCCATCACAAATGCCTTACAACATCACTGAATAGGAGTCACTGAGTACTCAGGCATGGCTTAAGTAACAATAATATGAGTAAACTTTTCTAAAAGATAATAAAAAATGTATGCTTTAAGATAAGAGAGCATGTCAGATGAGCAGTGACAGCAAGACATGCACCACACATCATAGCCCACAGACATCACTGCATGCATCAGTTATACTCTATGTTTTTATACAATAAAAGAAACACTAACCTGAATGTCATTGTCCATAGTTGTGGACTAGATGATGCCTCTTTACCTGTGCAGCTGCATGCCATGCACAAGCCTGTCGCATGACGTCCCTTGCACTGCTACCCACAGGTCACCATTAATCATGACAGAAATGGAAATGGGAGCTACTGTGACAGCAATGGTCACTTCATCACCAAACCAGTGCATTATCATGTTATGTAAAATTCATCATGCAGAAAACATCTTGTACACAGTAGTTGGGTCACCCCAGACTCATCCAGGCACCTGAAATTACTCTTCGGGAGACCAAAGATCCTCTCAATGACAACAGAGGTCTGGGACAGGGATGTGTTATAGGTCTTCTCTGCAGTTCCACTTGGCTGTCTCTCTGGTGTCATGAGCCAAGGCTCCAGTGGATATCCTGCATTAACTGGATAAATAAATAAATAAATAAATAAGTAAATAAACTAATAAATAAAAAAACAGAGAGAATGGGGAGGGACAAAAAAAAAGTTTACTATTCAGCAATACATTTTAATGTGAATAAATACTTAAATACAATATAAAAATAAAAATATTTTTCCTCTTCCCAACAAGATGGCCACTGGGCAGTCTACCATGCAGGAAGAGGTGGTAGAGTGAACTTGTGAGCCAGAATCATCTGCACTACCAGGATGCTGGTGTACTCCAGATTAACTAGTAATTTATTTATTATTTATCTATTTAACATTTGTTTACCAGGAAAGTCCAACTTGGAACAAAGCCAATTTTCAGCGAAGGCCTCGGGAGAAATGCTCCAGATGCATGTCTTCGTAATGTGGGAGGAAACTGGAGCACCTGGAGAAAACCCACATGAACCCAGGGAGGTCATGCAGATTGCACACAGAAAGTACTCCAGCTGAGAATCAAACCAGAGAACCTCTTTCTGTGAGGCAACAATGCTACTGCTGCACCACTGTGCCATCTAATTGATGGAAAGGTAGCCTTTTATGTTGCAGTACTACTCATCCTGTGGACTGGGAGCATCCCTAATTGGAACATGTGTGCAATCTATCACACCTAGTACCTCAGGGGAGTACTATAAAAGGCATGCATAGTACTGGCTTGGTTTTGAGTTGGCACCCAGAAATAGATGTACTGATCCGCACATGCCCAGAGTACATCCAGGAACTGCTGCAGTATCCTCAAGGCAGACACCTGTAAGATCCTCAATGTGTCCACAGGCTGTCTCTGAACAGTTCGTGCAGCGAGTATATTGAGGGCCATACATACCTTGGTGTCCACAGTGATAGTAAGTCCATGCATTCCCCCAGTGCTTCTATGGGGGGTCAAACATACCCACCAAGACCCTTATAATGTCTTTGTCTACTTTGATCCTACCAAGGATCTGCTGATTACTAAAGTTATAACAAGTGATCCTTTGCTTACATTTTTGTCTTCTTGACCAGCCAGTGCCACCAGGAGCAAGCAGTTTTGGCCCAGACAAGATAAGCAACTCAGACCTGGAATTATCAAAGCTAGCAGCAAGTGAAATAAGGATACGTTTTGTGAGGCTTCTTGTTATATTGCATATCTTTACCAGTGTGGAAAAGTGGGAATATTTGACTATGAATCATAAATGGTGTAAAACATTAGCAGACAAAGATTTACATCATTTCTCATTTCCATTTCATTATTTGTATATTTGCATAAGTGCATTTCAGGTCATCTTGCATTGGTGTAAAAGGCCTCTATGAATCTCATTTCAGCTGTGCTTGTTCACAAACATCGTGAATAGCCTCAGTGCATTTGCATAACTGACTATAAATACCTGCCTAAAGCCTGAGTTGCAATTTAAAAGTTTTTTATATGGAAAATAGAAAAGTATATATTACTTGTTACTGTTATGCATAAGTTGACTCTTATGAAGCTATAACAAGGGCGAAAGCTCCTGCCTCTTTTTTTAACTTAATAAACATATCAGCTTGAATCTTTTATTTTTGATAAGAATGCAAAGTAATGTTTGACACGGATCTTACATATGAAGTTGGCTATCTAATGCCCAGTTATTACTCAACCCGAGCAAGACTAAACTCTTTTATCTTCCACCCCACTAAATCTAACCCAATTATCCCCCACTTTAATATTCTAGCCAAAGACAATACTGTCATCTTCCCAACAGAACACACAAAATTATTTGGTGTTGAGACTGGTAACAATCTCAGATTTGACACTCACATTTCTCTTACCATATACAAGTTTACAAAAAACTAGGTGCATTGTACAGAAACAAACAATTCCTCACCAAGGCATCCAGAATTTCTGCTGCCAATTCCCACCTAATCTCCACTTTACTCTATGCCTCTCCTATACTTACCTACCTTAGACAAACAGACCTAAACAAGCTCAAGGCTTGCTACAATAAAATTGCTAAGTTTGCCACTAGTGCATCTTATTGCAGCCACCACTGTATCTCACTTAGAGAACTTGACTGGCTTGAACTCCCTCAACTTCTTCACCTGAATCAACTCTCCCTTGCCCACAAGTTAGTAAACAAGCCTCTTAAAATCCCATCCCTTCAAAACCTTCTCCAGTCTTTCTGCTCCACTAGACCTCTACACTCCAGCAGCAAACGTCTACTTCTAGTGACCAAACCCAAGAACTCAGCAGGAGAAGCACTATTCTCCTACATCATATCCATATTATGGAACATTCTTCCCCCTCTATAACCACACTACCTTCTTGCAATCACTTCAAGACTGCCCTAAAAACTCACTTAAAAAGTCTCTGGTTATGCCCATGCACCTGTCCCGACTAGTAACTCTCATTTTACCTCCTCTTCCTCTCCCCTCCCCTAGCCACCATGCCTCGCACCATCTGATCATTGCATTCCTTCCTCTGCAGGCTCTGGCTCACCCTTTACCCTCCCCTTCCCTCCTCACTCAATCTCTCAGACCTGTTATAACAGGCTTAACTACCTCACTTCATCTCAACTCCAAATACATATCCAACTGACTTGCACCTAACTTTCTCTCACCACCACGTGTACTACAGACTCAGTCTCCTCTCTTATTCCTCGGTCTGCCCCTTCCATCCCTTTAGCCCTTCTAGCTTGTTCCACCTTCATGTGGAGCATCTGCTTCATATCTGCTTGAGTTTAGTGCAATATTTGTATATAAGATTTAGGAATATGAGTTTAGAACAGTATCTGTTTAAGCTTAGTACTATCTGGTTATACATCCTAACTTTATTCCTAGCCACTAGCTAGATATTGGTATAGCTATTCATTACTATGTTTCATTTTATTTTTTTATTTTATTTATTTAACATTTGTTAATCGGGAAAGTCTGACTTGGAATGAGCCAATTTTCAGTGGAGGCCCAGGGAGAAATGCTCCAGACGCATGTCTTTGTAACGTGGGAGGAAACCGGAGCACCCAGAGGAAACCCACACGAATGCAGGGAGGACATGCAGACTCTGCACAGAGGGCACTCCAGCTGAGAATTGAACTGGAGAACCTCTTGCTGTGAGGTGACAATGCTACCGCTGTACCACTGCGCTGTCCTGGCTTCATCTTGTATGTATATGTAATGTTTGCTGCAGTATGTATTATTTGCTACTGTATGTATATTCAATTGTTCTTCATGTACTCTGCTGCTCATTTATTGTTCTGTGAAGCTTTTCTCCTTGGGCCTCCACCGACAAAGGACCTGTGTCCAGTTGGAATTTCCTGGTAAACAAATGTAAATGAATAATAAATAAATAAATAAGTTATGGCAACAGTCAGTTTTAGTAATTCATAGGCCAATATCATACCAGTACAACTAGTTACCCATTGTTTTTGCTGGCTTCTGTACTGCAATACAACCCAGAGGTGCTTAGCCATGTGTTATTACCAGAATAGTACAAACATACCAAGAAAAAAGATGAGTAGTAAATGTATAGAACTGTGTAGCAGGAACTCATCTAAATAAGGAGCGGTGTGGACCAGGCTGTGTTAGGATAACTTACATACTCAGTGTAAAAAAAAAAAAACAGTAAGGAAGCATTCTTGAGGCTTTGCATGTTCATATGTGCAATGAAGTATCACATAACTGCAACTCGGAGACTATGAGCAGCCACAGAGCGCAAGCTCAGCAAAGATCCAAAACGTTTCATTCTATAAATGGGGGAATAGAAAATGTGGAAAAGGGGGGATAGAAAGCAAGGGAAAACACATAAGGGTAACCTTAAGGAATTATGGGTGGGAGGGAAAGGACTTTTTTTCTGAGACAGGTGATGTTGATATAGATATATATACATATATATATATATATATATATATATATATATATATATATATATATATATAAAATGAAGAGGAAGATGAAGATTGGGTGAGGAAGGTAATGAGGAGTGTGAGTTGAAATATATTGAAAGAAGAGAGAAGTGACATGCAAACATGAAGGGGGCATTATGGACCCAAAATGTAGGGACAACAGTGGAGAGCTACAGACCTAGAGTTGGATGTCAACTAGTAATTGGGAGTACTGGGCTATAAGCAGGGTATGGAGACTGATACAAAAGGGAGGGAGGGAAACAACAGCATCATCGAAAAGGTGCAGTAGATGTCCGCTGCTGATCTAGACAGAGGAGAGGCTGCCCAGACATCAGTCACCCATATGGCTGGCATTATGGATGGGCTCTCTCTGTGTTGGCCCATTGGTCAGGGATAACCAGCTGCATGGCTCTACTACCAATTCTAGTAGATATTCCATTGTACTGAGGTAGGCATTCAACTGACAGCATACCTCTGTCAGAATCAGAATCTGCATTTGATGCCAGGTGACCATGGGAGACCCCCAATGTACCATAACTAGATGAGAATCTTCTACTGCTCCACTTGAGAGGTCATCATAAAAATCCCCAAAGATTCTCTAGATCACCTTATGCATTGTGGCCCCTCTCCATCTGCTGACAGGCAGGCCTGTTGATGACTGAGGTACTGGCACCTTGTGTCAACTGGTGCAGACCCATGTGTACTTCACTGCTGCTCTTTAACCTGCATGACAGCTGGGTCTGTAGAAATATCTGGCAGTTAATACAGGGGACTTTTTATTTTTTATCAATTTGTTAACTTGGTAGATGCAAATTTTCTTTTTTAAGGGGTGACCTGCAAACACTGGTTAAATTACTTGCTTAGAGTCCCGCAGTAGGCAAATGGAGGCAAAAGGAATCAAACCCTGTACCCTTGACTACAAGCGATTACTCATTAACAGCATATGGCATTATTTTTCCAAGTCTCTTGGGAGTTCTAACACTGCAATGGGAATGGGCCCCATTCCTAAGTCAAAGTATGATTAAAGCTTGTGAACTTAGCATTGTTTCAATCTTTGATGTTAGCCAAAAGTGCACATTGCAGCACCTACAGTGTTCCCAAAACTGACTCCTTCTGCAATTCATAAGGAGTTACATGTATTGGTAACATAACTAAATAAGAATGTAAATTCTTTTTTATTAGACCCTTTGCTCCTACTACTATTGCAACTGTCTGTGTATCCTTCCTCTACATTGCCCTTATGTCTGCCTGCCAATTCTGGTATGTTATGACCTTGTATGGAGAGACAATTTTGCAGGTGACAGAGGCTTATTCCCTATTAATTTAGCTTTTATTTATTTACTGACATTGGATTAGTAGGAATGTTGGACTGGGCAAGTTCACATTTTCAGCAGATGTCTCAGGAGAAAATTCAAAGTATTAAAAAACATTTTAAAGAAAAATAACTTTATAATTTTCAAAAATAATTAAAAAAATATCTATAGTGTAAATAATTACACTTGTGAAGGCTGCCAGCCTAGCTAGATAGAATTTTGTAGATAATTTTATGATAATTGTAAATATTAACAAAATCCACAGGCTGTTTCACAAATGTAAAGAAAACTGTTAAATGTTGAACTTCAAAAATATAACCACAGTGCACTCTGCTGGAAGAAAGCTGATAAAGTAAAGCATTTTATGACTGTTTGATCTCAAAGCTTGGAGACAGAATGTCTCAACTAAGGAATTCCTTCTGTTGTTTTGAGACCAGAGTTAATTGCTAGAGTTTACAGGTATAATGTATTTTATTGCTGTGGTGTCCTGGCCAGGTGCAAGATCAGAAAACTGTTAAAACTCTGAGTTTCTGTTAGCCCGGGAAAATAAATCAGAAGTGTTAAGAATGATGTAATCTAAAATGAATCAGCAGTGATCTATTAACAATTTAAGACTTTCTCAGAGACAGAGAATTAGAGCATTTTGGATTTTGTCTGAACCTGAACACATCAACTCACCAGTACTCTGCCTTTGCTCTGTATATAAGTAGGATCTTAGACTTTAGTGTTTCTCTTATAAATATATAGAAAATAGTAAGTTTAGTCTAGCTGTTTTCTATATTTATGTCAGACTATTCTACAGTATTATTTTAAGCATTTTCCTGTGATCTCTGAACTCCTGACTAGCACTGTATTGAATTGAGGAGATTTGTCTTGTGTTTTTATTAATTATTATTAAATATTTTTAAACATTCCAACTGTGGCTGTTTTGTGTAGAGATAATTTAAGCTGTAGAGTACATTGCATGTATATGGTGATACTGTACAAGGCCACTCCAATAAGCCTTAAATGTTCTGGTCACACTTACTAATTGGATAATAATATTGCACAGTAAAATTGGACACCCTTTGGGAAGGGCCTTATTGGTAGCTGAAAAATAGGTGTTCTGGTGGCAGTGGATTACTACCTTATAGCCTGGACAGAAGGGGCACAGCTTGTGAACCTGTGCCAGCCTTCCACATGAGTGTCTGTGTGGTTGTATATAAATCATATCTCAAAGTGTGTGTGTGTGTGTGTGTGTGTGTGTGTGTGTGTGTGTGTGTGTGTGTGTGTGTGTGTGTGTGTGTCAGCTACTTGGGCAAGGACACGAAGCACTGGTTGGACAGAGGGAGTGCTGAGAGGTCTTGGCTTGGAATCTTGGCTAAGGACTCCACTCTATAGATGTGCCAGTGGGGAGTCTTATTGGGGATCTGGCAAGAAAGGGAGAAACCAGCCCCAGACTGACTGTGATCTCTGTGTGCTGTTATGGGAAATTGTACTTTACTGTTTGTGTATTATTAATTTTTATTTATTTATTTAAAATTTGTTTACCGGGAATGTCTGACTTGGAACGAAGCCAATTTTCAGTGGAGGCCTGGGGAGAAACGCTCCAATGAACTTATTATCCTTCCCAATGTGAATGCTCCTCACTGGTGTTAGTGGTGAAGACTTGAGGGCCCTTGATTACTGGGCCAGTGCAAGGACATCACAATACCAAATTAGACATAATGTGAAAACAGAGAAATGTTAGCCATTTTTAGAGAAATTAAAGGTAAGTTTGTGTAATAGAAGTGGGAATTGCAATATGAAGTGAAAGAAAAAACAGAGTTATGGTACATTTCGAAAGAGAGTCAGGAAAGAAAAATTGATTGAAGTAAGGAAATGAGTGAATATGGGAGAGTAAGGAGATGTAAGTTATGAATAGGAACTTGTTTATATTTAGGGATATAGTTTATCCTGGGATTGAGGATGAACAGAGCCAGATTTTGGCTAGAAAGTCTTTCAGAATAGTTTTAAAGGACTGGAAGACAGATATTGACTTGATGGATTCAGGTAAGGAGTCCCAGGCCTTATCAACATGGTGTAAGTACAGATCACACCTGGCAGATTTGATAGATTGGGGGACAAGGAAGAGTTTTTGGTCATTTAACTGTAATGACTGATTGAGAATATAGTTATGTAGAATGTTATTTAGTGCTGGGCAAGCAGCTGGATTCTGAATAATTTTATAGGTGGTAAGAAGCTGTGTATATGTTAGATGATGGGGTAGTTCTAACCAGTTTAGGCTTTTTAATGCTATACAGTGGTGGATTCTGAAGGAGGTGTTTTCTGCAAATGTAGTCACTTTATTATAGCACTATTCAGGTTTTATTTTTTTGATGCCTAGAAGTTAATAAGGATAGGAGTGCCAAAAAGTAGTGAGGTGAGAAGGCAAGTACTGGCAAGTGTAGTTTTAGATGCGTTGGTGAGAAAGTTTTTGGCTCCACATAGCGGCCCTCATTTTTGGTGATTTTTGTATGCAGTTTTGAACATGCAGGTCAAATTTAAGATTATCATCCACTACCATATATAATCGTTTGCTATGAGAAGTGACATCTATGGTTATATGAAGAGAGAGAGAATTCTAAATTTTATTTTTTCATGAGAGAGGGATTTGTTTGAAATGAGCATGAGCTGTGAGTTACAAAGCAATGTTTCAGCAGATGTTAACATTTCCTGAGTACTTTTTTGGAGATGTGCCAAGTTGGCAGATGAGCACATGAGTGTAGAGTCATCTTCATATTGTGTTAGTAAGAAAGTTAAAGAGGAGGGTACCAAGGATAGACCCTAGTGGTACACAAGTGGTGACCGGGAGGTATGGAGACAAGTGGAATGCCATTTTACTGACTGATACTTATTAGAAAGGTAGCTTTTAAACCATAGAGGCATGGGCTGAGATAGATCCTAGTAAAGACATCTAAAGTTAGAAACTTGCTGTGACAAACTGTGTTGATAAGTGTGGATAGTATGGAAGTAAGGGCACTAGTTTGCTGCTAGCTCTAGCTTTATTGACAGTACCAGTAAAGGTTAGAAATGCAGTGTTAGTGCCATGGGAGGGTGAGAGAGACATAAGCAGTCTTGTTTGGGGGATAGGAGCTCTTCATGCAGGAACTAGTTTGGTAACTGTTTTGAACACATTTTTTGAGTATTTTAGTGAGGGGGGATAAGATTGCTATTGATCTAAAGTTAGCGATGTCTGCTGAATTTCTTCTTTTATGTACATGTGTGATGTTTTTTAGAGAGAAGGAACATGGGACTCCTGGACTGACCTCTCTATATGAATTGAGAGAGGATAGTCAATGGCATCAGCTGCTATTTTAAGGTACTCAGTTGGAAGAACATTAGCTGAAGTACAGCATAGTTTACGTTTGTCTAAGAGTAGTATTATATAGGATGTGGGCACAAGTTTGAACATGAAAGTGGATATGGTGATATGTGACTGATGGACAGGGTTGGGATTAGCTGTTGGGGAGTGCTTGGTTAGTGATGTTATATTATCTGTGAAATAAGAGTTGAATTGTCTTGCAGTTTTGAGTGGTGAGGTACTGGGAGTAGGTTATGGATTAATTTTTGGGTGGTATGCACTGTTTCTTTAATGGCTGACCAGAATGTTTTAGGGTTATGCTTACTATTGTCTTGAAAGTTGTTATAGTAAACCTTTTGGCCATAATGTATTTCCTTTTTGGTATGGTTGCAGAGAATCCTGATGTTTTTGAGATACTGTGGTGTTTTATATTTTTACCATTGTTTCCTTGCTTTTATACTATGTTGCAATTAGCATTCTACTCTTTCTGGATAGACAATTTGCATTATTTTTTAGTCTCTTCTTTCTAGAAGGTTCTCGGCTATTTAGGATATTTAGAAAAGTTGTACTGAATTCATTAACATCACCCCCCCCCCCCCCCCATGGAGTGAGTTTTAGGATATTCCAGTTAATAAATGATAAGGTAGTAATGAATATTTCTGGGTTAAACTTGGACGGGTTGCATGTTATTTTATAAGCATGCTGTTTAAGTGGATGCGTGAGATGCCTTGTTGTATAAATTGGGAGATCGTCTCACAGAGTCTGACACTGTACCTGTGGTGGTGCATCTGCTAGACTCTGAAAATAAGATCCAATGTAATAATGAATTTGATGACTTGTAACAAAGTGTGAGGTTTTTAATTAGTTGTGTGAAACCAAATAAGGTCACACTAGATGTTGGAGAGTTAGAGTTTATGTCCAGCCAATTGACATTTACAACACCAAGCAATGCTTTTTTCTTGTGGGAATTGTTATGGATATCCAGTGTAGGATATCTTCCAGTACAGCTGCATTGTCACCAGGAAGGATATAAAGGACAGTAATACGTATTTGTTTATAATTGTTTGTTTTTAGGAAAGCGATAAGAAGCTCTGCTGAATTGGATGCTGGTACTGGTTTGTTGCAAGGAGAAATCTGGCAGTTGTTCAAAAATACTAAAGCAATGCCACCACCTTTACCCTTTATATAGTTATTATGGATGATGTTATAGCCAGGGCTATAATTTCAGAGTCTTATATGCTGGGTTTAAGCCACATTTCAGTTATAGTGAGAATTTCAAGCTTGTGTTGGATAATCCAGGCATGTAGCTCAGTAGTTTTATTTCTTATGCTTTTAATATTTATGGTGGCAAAAGTTAGATTTCTGTGGCTGGGGGGGTTGATCCTTGTTGGGCTAGAGCAGTGTATGAAAGAGAATCGTCTTAATGTTGGTTGTGATAGGTGAGGCCAGGATTAGGGTAAATGTCTCTTCCTGGGAGGATTTTAACATTTTGAAGTATTACTGATTTTTGTTTTAGGAAAATATTAATAAGAACAAGATCTAATACGTTCTTCCCCCTACTGAGTACTATCACTAATTGTTCCAAGGCTTTTATTTATTTATTTCATTTTACATCTGTTTACTGGGTTAGTCTGACTGAGATGAGTGGCCCGTTTTCAGCAGAGACCTGGGGAGAAAAGGTCCACAGTGAAATATAACTTTTATAAAGGAATAGATAATAAGAAATCATAATTATACAATGAATATGTACAATGTGAGTTTAGATTTGCACAAGTAGTTGGTAGTTAGGTTGTGGCAAGAGTAAACATAATGCCAGTGCAAAGAAAAACAATACATGACAGATAAACAGCAATGTTACAAAACTAATTTGTTGTTATTTTGACATATATTGGTACTGTAGAGGAGAAAGAAAAATGAAAGGAGTTGAGAGGCAGAGTAATGCTAAAAATAGAGGTTAAAAGGCTGACATCAAATTGGAAGTTTAGATAAATGCAGAAAGACAGGCAGCTAGTGAGAGTATGCAGGAAGGAATGTATAAGTGAGATGAGAGGAGGTAATAAGAGTCATTGATGAATGGGCAAGTAGTTAAGGAGGATGGGTACAGTGGCAAGTCCAGTGAATTTTTAGGTATTCTCTGGTGGCTGTTTTGAAATTTTTAGGGTGTTTCAGGGTGTGTTTATATTGACAAAGTCTAGAAATCTCTGTGCCTGTTCACAAGAGGTGGTGTAGGTTTATAGGTAGAGAGTTTAGATCAACTTGAAGAATGGCATTGGGTTTATTACTGAGTGATTTCAGTTCCTTTAGACAGGCATCATAGATTTTCGAGGTGCTGACAGCATCTTATAACTAGCTAATATATGGTCTGGGACATTTCTGATGGGTATTTGGACACGATGAAGCTCTAGTGCATCACCCTGCTTTACAAGCCTTGATGGAAGTCTGTTCTGGAAGAGAATGGGACATCACCTTGTTTTCCTCCTGTGCCACAGCTCTTCTAAACATATTGAAGGTGTTATGGCCCTGCCCAGCTGGAGTACTGTCTGACATTTTAAACCATGTTTCAGTCAGTACACAGATGTCTACCTCCTCCAGGATGAAGATGGTTGTCGTGAGTGGAGTTTCTCATTTAGACTCTTAGCATTGATCCAACTTCATATTTTCAATTGCTTGCTTTGTTATGTTGGTGGGTTTATCAGGCTAGCATTGCCTAAAGATATAACTATGACGGTGGACAACTTCTTTGCCAGTAACTGAAACTGTAGTGAAAATAGTTGCAAGCCATCCCTGGCAAAGCACTGTGGTCTGCCAACCATATCCACCCACTCTGACAAATACTGGACCCATTTCAAATGACAATAAAACATAGCTGATTATAGAAGTCAACTATTTTGTTCATATTGTGACATCATCTTTGGAGAAATAGAATGTTACTGAATACAGGGCTCATGCCTGTCTGTGACACGCAGGATGAGAGTTCCATCATGTCTCTCTTCAATAGAATGCTACTGAATACAGAGCTCATGCCTGTCTGTGACATGCAGGATGAGAGTTCCATCATGTCTCTCTTCAATAGAATGTTACTGAATACAGGGCTCATGCCTGTCTGTGACACACAGGACGAGAGTTCCATCATGTCACTCTTCAATAGAATGTTACTGAATACAGGGCTCATGCCTGTCTGCGACACACAGGATGAGAGTTCCATCATGTTTCCCTTCAACAGAATGTTACTGAATACAGGGCTCATGCCTGTCTGTGACACACAGGATGAGAGATCCATCATGTCTCTCTTCAATAGAATGTTACTGAATACAGGGCTCATGACTGTCTGTGACATGCAGGATGAGAGTTCCATCATGTCTCTCTTCAATAGAATGTTACTGAATACAGGGCTCATGCCTGTCTGTGACACACAGGATGAGAGTTCCATCATGTCTCTCTTCAATAGAATGTTACTGAATACAGGGCTCATGCCTGTCTGTGACACACAGGATGAGAGTTCCATCATGTCTCTCTTCAATAGAATGTTACTGAATACAGGGCTCATGCCTGTCTGTGACATGCAGGATGAGAGTTCCATCATGTCTCTCTTCAATAGAATGTTACTGAATACAGGGCTCATGCCTGTCTGTGACACACAGGATGAGAGTTCCATCATGTCTCTCTTCAATAGAATGTTACTGAATACAGGGCTCATGCCTGTCTGTGACACACAGGATGAGAGTTCCATCATGTCTCTCTTCAATAGAATGTTACTGAATACAGGGCTCATGCCTGTCTGTGACACACAGGATGAGAGTTCCATCATGTCTCTCTTCAATAGAATGTTACTGAATACAGGGCTCATGCCTGTCTGTGACATGCAGGATGAGAGTTCCATCATGTCTCTCTTCAATAGAATGTTACTGAATACAGGGCTCATGCCTGTCTGTGACATGCAGGATGAGAGTTCCATCATGTCTCTCTTCAATAGAATGTTACTGAATAAAGAGCTCATGCCTGTCTGTGTCATGCAGGATGAGAGTTCCATCATGTCTCTCTTCAATAGAATGTTACTGAATGCAGGGTTCATGCCTGTCTGTGACACAGAGGATGAGAGTTCCATCATGTCTCTCTTCAATAGAATGTTACTGAATACAGGGCTCATGCCTGTCTGTGACATGCAGGATGAGAGTTCCATCATGTCTCTCTTCAATAGAATGCTACTGAATACAGAGCTCATGCCTGTCTGTGACATGCAGGATGAGAGTTCCATCATGTCTCTCTTCAATAGAATGTTACTGAATACAGAGCTCATGCCTGTCTGTGACATGCAGGATGAGAGTTCCATCATGTCTCTCTTCAATAGAATGTTACTGAATACAGGGCTCATGCCTGTCTGTGACACACAGGATGAGAGTTCCATCATGTCTCTCTTCAATAGAATGTTACTGAATACAGGGCTCATGCCTGTCTGTGACATGCAGGATGAGAGTTCCATCATGTCTCTCTTCAATAGAATGTTACTGAATACAGGGCTCATGCCTGTCTGTGACATGCAGGATGAGAGTTCCATCATGTCTCTCTTCAATAGAATGTTACTGAATACAGGGCTCATGCCTGTCTGTGACATGCAGGATGAGAGTTCCATCATGTCTCTCTTCAATAGAATGTTACTGAATGCAGGGCTCATGTCTGTTTGTGACATGCAGGATGAGAGTTCCATCATGTCTCTCTTCAATAGAATGTTACTGAATACAGGGCTCATGCCTGTCTGTGACATGCAGGATGAGAGTTCCATCATGTCTCTCTTCAATAGAATGTTACTGAATACAGGGCTCATGCCTGTCTGTGACACACAGGATGAGAGTTCCATCATGTCTCTCTTCAATAGAATGTTACTGAATACAGGGCTCATGCCTGTCTGTGACATGCAGGATGAGAGTTCCATCATGTCTCTCTTCAATAGAATGTTACTGAATACAGGGCTCATGCCTGTCTGTGACATGCAGGATGAAAGTTCCATCATGTATCTCTTCAATAGAATGTTACTGAATACAGGGCTCATGCCTGTCTGTGACACACAGGATGAGAGTTCCATCATGTCTCTCTTCAATAGAATGTTACTGAATACAGGGCTCATGCCTGTCTGTGACATGCAGGATGAGAGTTCCATCATGTCTCTCTTCAATAGAATGTTACTGAATACAGAGCACATGCCTGTCTGTGACATGCAGGATGAGAGTTCCATCATGTCTCTCTTCATTTATAGACATTTGTTACTGAATCCGACTAGGCTCATGCCTGTCTGTGTCATGCAGGATGAGAGTTCCATCATGTCTCTCTTCAACAGAATGTTACTGAATGCAGGGTTCATGCCTGTCTGTGACACAGAGGATCAGAGTTCCATCATGTCTCTCTTCAATAGAATGTTACTGAATACAGGGCTCATGCCTGTCTGTGACATGCAGGATGAGAGTTCCATCATGTCTCTCTTCAATAGAATGTTACTGAATACAGAGCTCATGCCTGTCTGTGACATGCAGGATGAGAGTTCCATCATGTCTCTCTTCAATAGAATGTTACTGAATACAGAGCTCATGCCTGTCTGTGACATGCAGGATGAGAGTTCCATCATGTCTCTCTTCAATAGAATGTTACTGAATACAGAGCTCATGCCTGTCTGTGACACGCAGGATGAGAGTTCCATCATGTCTCTCTTCAATAGAATGTTACTGAATAAAGAGCTCATGCCTGTCTGTGTCATGCAGGATGAGAGTTCCATCATGTCTCTCTTCAATAGAATGTTACTGAATACAGGCCGCATGCCTGTCTGTGACATGCAGGATGAGACTTCCATCATGTCTCTCTTCAATAAAATGTTACTGAATACAGGGATCATGCCTGTCAGTGACACGCAGGATGAGAGATCTATCATGTCTCTCTTCAATAGAATTTTACTGAATACAGGCCGCATGCCTGTCTGTGACATGCAGGATGAGAGTTCCATCATGTCTCTCTTCAATAGAATGTTACTGAATACAGGGCTCATGCCTGTCTGTGACACACAGGATGAGAGTTCCATCATGTCTCTCTCCAATAGAATGTTACTGAATACAGGGTTCATGCCTGTCTGTGGCACACAGGATGAGAGTTCCATCATGTCTCTCTTCAATAGAATGTTACTGAATACAGGGTTCATGCCTGTCTGTGACACACAGGATGAGAGTTCCATCATGTCTCTCTTCAATAGAATGTTACTGAATACAGGGCTCATGCCTGTCTGTGACACACAGGATGAGAGTTCCATCATGTCTCTCTTCAATAGAATGTTACTGAATACAGAGCTCATGCCTGTCTGTGACACACAGGATGAGAGTTCCATCATGTCTCTCTTCAATAGAATGTTACTGAATGCAGGGCTCATGCCTGTCTGTGACACACAGGATGAGAGTTCCATCATGTCTCTCTTCAATAGAATGTTACTGAATACAAGGCTCATGCCTGTGTGTGACATGTAGGATGAGAGTTCCATCATATCTCTCTTCATATAGTCCAGGGAGGTCCATCTCAAGTCATTTGGATCATTGCTCTCTCCCAGTTACCATACTGATTAAATATATAAACAAATATATAAATTGACACCCACATGTACTGTGACAGATTTATAGTGGTACTTTTTTTAACTATTTCAGTGAATGTATGATCTGACAATCCTGGCACCAGACAGGTAACTATACATTACTCTTTCTTTAGTCAGCCTGTAAACAGCAGTGTCTATATGTTTTACAATGGAGTCACCTGTAACTAGAATGTTTGGTTGGGTAGATACCTGTCTTATGGACTCAGAATCCATGACTTTGGCACTCCTTGTGCTATATCAGAGGGTAGGTTTAACTCGCTGAGTGTGTTTTGTGCCTGTCTTGTGTTTTGGAGGTCTTTGAGGTTTATACAAGTTGATCTTTAGACCATCAGCATAAGGTGGATTATGTGCATTGTTATGGCCTTGGAGAGGTTTGGTATATGGTGTACTGATGATGATTTTGTTGTTTAAGTTCACTGTGTGTGTGAGATTTGTGCCTCCAAATAAAAACACACACACACACACACACACACACACACACACACACACACACACACACACACACACACACACACACACACACACACACACAAACACAAACATACAGATCTTTCACACATTGTGCTGTGCTGCTTAATTAGCAGATGTCATCAGGCAGCATGAGGCAATTGCAACAATGTATCAAAATAGCTATTTCAATCAGACTGGCTACAGAAGTTGTGGAGAAGTGCTGGTCCATAGTTTTGACAAGAATGACCTAGGGGTTGGGGGGAGAAAAGAGTGGAGACAATAATTGCATGGAGTTTGGTTTGTTTAGGATAATATTGGCTGGATTTACTGCTATGGCATAGGGAAATGCCTCGTTATTTTGTCAGGGTGTACTGCAACTCAAGGAGTGATTGTACTTGACATAGATTTGATGCTCAGACCTATATTTCTAAGGTTGTATATATTCTGCAGGTCTCTTATAGGGGAAAATGCTCTGGTGGAGGATTGAAATAAATGATTTTTCCCCATTTTTGATGCAAAGCTCATTTCTCACAATTCAGGGCTTTCAATGCTTCTCAGAGTCTTTAATTAAAGATCTTGGGTGGGTGCAGCTCTGTGATGGTTATAGCAGACTAGCTAAAGAGGGACCCAATCAAACAAATCCAGTACTGGAGCTCTGTGACTTTAGAACCTGTAGCAAATCACAGTTCTCATAGTCCTATGACTGAACTACAGGTCAATAATCCCAGGTAGGTTAGAATTTCAGGAACTTTAGTTTTCACAGTGGGGGCAGGGAAAACTATAATTCATATTTAAACTGTAAGGAAAAGTAAGTGAAGCAGTACTTAATGTATCAATAGGGGTGGGGGGCTGTAACAATGTAGCAAAGACAAGGGCAGGGGAAAATCAGTAACTCTGTAACAAACAGAAAGGCACTGGAATGCAACTTTAAGCAGGCAAATAAGCAGAACATGAGCCTTTAGCAGCAAATCTGGATTGTGAAAAGCTGTAGTAGCACAGAAGCAGAAATCCTGCAACACAAATTACAATTCTGCCACTATTTCAATCCAAACTGCAGTCTAATGCAGCACACTAGGCAGAGATTTACCAGTAATATTGCTTAGAGAAAAAAAAAACAAACAAACAGTAATAATTTTCTAAGCGAGACTCAGATCCTGCAGTATTTCACAATTTCTCCCACAAGTGAAAATGAAATTTCAAGACTAACACCCAAGGCTGAGTTCAAAATACAAATAGTTAACTTTTACAAGAAATTCTACTTATGGACATTGAAGTGCAGTGTAATGTATAAACGATGCTCTGACTTTGCAGTAATTCAAAATTCTTCCACAATTGCAGATGAAGTTACAAGATATCAATAAGGTGCCAGAAGAAATTAAAAAAATGCAAATAGATGTTGGCTAAAACACAGAAAAAAAAATTATTAAAAACATTTTAATTTTTCTTTGTAACTAATTATTACTTCTACCGATCATTAGTAGCATCTTTTATTGTGTAATGTAGTGTACATGGCATTAGACTGTATACCGCCTGTTTTATTTTTCTTTGCCATTAAGTGATGTACTTCACCTGTACATTGAACTAGATTGTATGCCTGCTCTTTGCATTATGAAATGTAACCCATGTAATATTTTGAAACTCTAGTGTGCATATTAACTAGATGTGTCAGTGCATATAGTATTATAACTTCAGTTTTTTTTTTTGTATATTTATTTTTTAATTATTTATGTTAACAGTTTGTCATGGAGCTTATCTCCCCGGGCCTCTACTGAAAATGGACATGTATCCAGTTAGACTAGCCCGGTCAACAAATGTAAAATAAATAAATAAATAAAAACAAAGAAATATGCAAAAAACAGTCTTACCAAACAGGTCACGATATGTGCAACTGAAAGGTTTTAAGTAAAATTGAAACAGAAGTTTTTCTTCCCATTTTCCATGTCTTTGATCACTTTGATTAAACTACATCATAGATCCACCTGGAGAAAAGGGAAACTACTGCTGTTTCTGTCCCTTCTGTTGCCAGGCTTACAGCACTTTCTACTCTCAGGCAGTATAAGAACTGCTGTATGGTAACAAATATCAAACCCCCTACTTAACATTAGTAATACAGCCTGTGAGATGTGCAAACACCTATGCAGTCTGGGGGTCCTCTCTCATCCAGCAAGATGGCCTGTCAGTATCCCACATGCTACCACTCACATGTCATTACACGCTACCACCATCATCTCGCCACAACCACACTAAAAACGAGCTATGTTGGAGAAGTAAAGAAGGAGGTTGGCATAATGGTTAAGGTGTTTACTTTGCCGACACAAGGTGCAGGATTCATTTCTCACATGGGATAATTGGCTAGGCTTAAAATGGCCCACAAGGGCAGTTAGCCTAGTAGCAACCTACAATGTGTAGGATTAAAATAGTGCTTTTTGCCTGTGTTTCACAGCCTCTAAGGTCCAGCCACAAACCAACATACTAGTCATAGGAGACTCTGTTGTGAGACACACAGATGTGCCCCTCACCAGGCTAGACAAGGAGAAACTCACAGTAAGTTGCTTATCTGGTGCTAGAATCTGCCATATCACACATGCACTCAAGTCTCTTAACAACAAGTACTGCTATGACTCTGTCATAGTCCATGATGGTGTGAATGACTTCAGGTATATCTCTTTGTACTATATGAAGAGGGACATAATTGAGCTCACTGAATATGTGTCCAAGGCAGGTATGTCCCTAGCCTTAAGCAGCACCCTACCATCACCCAGACTGATGCCTCAATATAAACAGAAAATTATTTACTTTAACAATTGGCTTAAGTTTCTGGTGTAATTCCAAGGGGATCCAGTACCAGACAGCCTGGGAGGATATGATTGACAGACCATGATGCTTTGCCACATACGGCCTTCATCTGTCTCTCTGGGCTTGTAGCAAAGGCTCTTGCCTCTGAAAAACCAAAACTGGAACTGGACACACCAAACTAGTAACCACGAAATTCCAAATGTCAAAGCTACAGTGTAAGAACACACACTGGTCAGCCAGCAGATATGATGTAAAAAACACTTTGGTGAAACAAGCACTTAAAACAAAGTTGAGCACTTTCATCCAGTTTATGAAGACTTCATCAGAACTAATTAAACAACTACATCCAGCTATTTAAATACCGATATTCCACCAATGAAAATTTACATTTAATCAAAACACAACCACCCACCAAATCATCATTTAAAATTTAAAATACACATACTGAATCTTACAACAACCTTCATTTTAAAACTTATTATAAAAAATATTATAAAAAAGTATCCAGATCTCTTTTATATATAAAAAGATAAAACAATGAAAATGATGTTCTATCACACTTGTAATTGTTTCAGTTTTAATACAGAAATGGTAGAGCAACACTCATTTAACCCTTGGTAATTTGTAGCATACAAAATTAATTGCCATTTCAATGCCCCCAAATTTAAATGTTCTTCTGTAATAACACCTCTTTGATCTTTACTTATTTGTTGTATAACCACAAATTTAAAAGAATGTGTAGGGTACTGCTTGATGTCCTTGTATAAAGCATTTGTCTCCCTCTCTTTTTTAATATCCATTTGATGTTCATAAATTCGTTCTTTAAGCTTTCTACAAGTCTTTCCCACATAAAAACTGAAACATTTTTGACAATAAGCTATATGCACAACCCTTTTGGATTCACATGAAAAATGCCCTACTATATTATAGATCTTATCCTTTATTAATACACTTATCCTTAGTATAAAGGAACATTGAGCGCATTCCCATATTTGACCATCCCATTTGGCCTATTTGTACTGACCTTTTTAGCTTTTTCTAACATACCTTTTATAGAGCTATCCTGTCTGACTACATTTGTGGATGACCACAAACTCACAGCAGCCATAAGTTCCTCTTATGACTTATAGATTCTCCAGGAGGCCTAACACACACCAATAAATTGTGCCTGGAACATGGTCTTAAACTTCATGCCATGAAATGTGGCACTGTGTCCTTCAGCAAACAAAAGCACACATTCTCCTAGAAATAGGTGACATCCCTTTGAATGTTGAGTCAGTCAATAAGGGTAATAAGCTTTCGTTTGATCGCGATATATCCATTGCTGTTTGGAAATTCTTTTATCTGGCCAGACTGAACATGAGCGGTATAATTTTAAAGGTCAAAGGTGAAAGGAAGATGCCATCCTTCTCTACTCCTCCCTCATTAGGTTTGTAACAGAGTTGAATGTCTCCTTTGGTATAGACTTACCTAAGCATACAACTCAGCTTTAAAAACTACAGCATTTCTACAACAAAACAATGAGGGACATGTCTGGAGCATTTGTCCCTGGGCCTCTAATAAAATAGGATCTCTCCTAGCTAGACATCTAAAACGTCTTCTTTCAGCTACACTGATCACCTTAAAGTGCTCTCTCTCTCTGTTTTTCTCTCTTTTCAGTTTCTTATAGATTCTTGAAGGGGGACCTTTCTCTGGTTTTCAAAGCCTCAAAGAATCTTGTCCTATGTGATCTCCTGCAGAGCCACAAAACAAGTAACACCCTAAACAGCTGCTTAAAATAATTACATTTTCACCAAAATATAAATAACACCTGATGGTGAGATTGATATCTCTCCCAGAAATCCTTATTTTATGGAATAGACTTCCCTTGGATGTAAAACAAAGTAGCTCCCTGACTCTTTTTAAGCACAATCAGGATGAATGGATTGGCAACCATAAGCATACAACTTGGGTCTGGCGCTAAAAGCCCTAACTGAAAGGGGTGAAAGTTAGATATTAAACACTATCTTGGTGTGCCTCTTAATGCTTCATTGATCTGGGTTGCAACTGGGTATTAATACTTCATGTCTGTGGATATTTGTGATTTGGGGTCTTGTGGCTAGGCTGCAAATGTTTCTCCAGATCAATACCCTATTATTAATCTGTGAACCTATGGACCTAAGAAAAAGTAGTCATATGGACAGGGACCATGGAAAGCATCTCTCATAGGATTCATTGCTGTCATCTGAAAATGTATATATACATACTGTTGGGCAAGTGCAACACCAAAGCATTCAGCTATACATATTATGACACTGAACAACTGACCATATGCAGGCTGACAGCTTGAGGACAAGATAAAATAATAGGGACTGGTACCTCATGCTGTCCCCACTGCCACTATGGCCATTTATTGTGTACAGCTCATGGCATACAAAAGTACATATGAGTAACGTCCTGATCATTACCCACAATGACCTTTGACTCAGACATGTAATTTTTCCCTCCATTGTCGACAAACATAGTCTGTGCCTGCCCCCCTCACTCACTGTGCTTTAGCAGGAAGGATCCAGACTACAGTGATACATCTAAAGGGATACCATCTGCCAGGCTCCTAAATAGCTTGGATGCAGCAGTCTGTGGTCTCCATCTGGTGTGCATAATAAGCTGCTAAAAGGCCCTCCTTCAGGGCAACTGTTGAATGGCCTCTTCATTAGCTGTTTCTGGACATGTCTCAACCTCCCTAGGCAGTGTGACCTCTGTACTGCTGGTCTCCTGCTTGATTATCTGAACCCAAATGACATGCGTGAGAAATCTCCCCTGGTCCATGTGTGTGGTGGTGGGCAACAGATACTCAACTGTCCCAATGGTAATGGCATGCCCTTTATACCATGTTCACACATGACCAATATGAATGACCATTGGACTGTCACTCACTGTGATAAGGATAGCCTTCGACCAGGAGAATAGGCTTTCCTTCTGACTTGTTTCTGTCTCTCATACAACTCCAGGAATCCCCAGAATAACATCACCAGATGCAACATTTCCTCCTTCATCCATGATGACATTGTGATATGCTACTTCTTTCCTGGTGTCCATAGGTTCGTAGGTTCATTGGTGATTACTAGGCTAATGGCACAAGAGCCTTTACAAGTCTAGTCAATAATATTCAGGATATGACAATATTATATCTTAATTCCCCAGATATGGGATGGGGTAGTATCAGGTGAGGATAGTAGGTCTTTGGGAAGCTGCCTTTGTCCAAAAGGGACATGGGCAGTACCCTAAGAGTGAATTTAAGGTTCCTCATCCATTTATCCAAATTCTTTTTGAAGAGAGTAAGGAATGAGCTTTGTTTTATGAAGATAAAAAATGTATTCCATAGATGAGGTAACCTCTGGGGTATGAATCTGTCTCTCCAGCAAATTCTGTTAAGAGTCACAAATAAGGTATAGGTCCATGGAACGTCTAATCCTTTTATAATTTTTCTTGCAAATATGCAACATTTTTATCAGAGCTGGATCAGAGAAGGATAGGGCCTTTAGTCAGTTCACATAAAACATGTATCTTACGCTTTGTATTTTTTAGTAAGAAAGCTCTGGGGACCCTAAATGCTTAAGTGCCTGATTACGTACATGCAGAAGGGATCATTGTACTGAATTATAGACCTGAAGATGGCCGAGTACAATGGCATCATGACTTCTTCTGAACTTGATGCCATGCCTTTACTTATAAGTTGAGCCACAGAGAAGGATTTCATCACAACTGAAGCTACCTGGCGGTCAAAGTTTAGGTTAATGTCTGTCTGTGTTCCTTTGTCCCTCACCACTGGGTGTACTTTTAAGGGGGTGTACTATCAATATTATAATTTGCAGGGATTTCTGATTTACCAAAGGGAATGATCATGCATTTTTTTTAGAATATAGTCTCACACCAGGCTTTTGGCATCAGTCATTTGTAAATTTTAGGTCTGTTTGTAGGATGTCAACATCATCTGGGGGTTCAATGATTGCTCCAAGCTTACAGCTGTTAGTGAACTTGGTGAGCCAGATGCCCCCAATATTAATCTTTCCTTGAGGTCCCATCACTGAGCCTTGTGGTACACCACTAGTAACAAGTTTCTTATCAGTAGTAGATTCACTTATTCTGACAGTGTGTCCTCTCAGTGCACCAGTTTGCTCTCCATCTGACTATGTAGGGGTTTAATTCTAACATAATAAGTTTATCTATGATCCCTCTGTGGGGGATTGTGTTGAAAGCATTGGCCGGGTCTAGATAAGTGGTGTGTACCATTTTATCCTCATCCATTGCCCTGGCGACTTTCTTGAAGAAGTCCACCAGATTACATAGGCAGGACCCCCATTTGACAAAGACAAATTGGGTCTTGTCCAGTGTTTGGAGATTTTCTATGTTGTCTTTGATCGGGTCCATGATTGTTCTCTATGGCCTTGCAGATAAGAGTGCTCAAGGTTATGGGTCTGTAGTTCCTGAGTCAGTGGATGGGCCCCCTTTTGCAGAGGGACAACTGTTGCAGTCCTCCATTCCTCTGGGACAAAGCCCATCTAGAAGTTGTGGTTAAAGAGGGTTTCTAATGGCCCTAATATATCCTGTTTTACACTATTTAACAAGCATCCTGGAATGTTGCTGGAACCTATGAAGGCTGTGTTTTTGGTTTTAGCAAGTGCAGTCAGGACCCGGTAGGGGGATGGCTGTGGGTCTTTCTTTGGGTGTGGCAGGAATTGATGGGGCAGAGGTTTGATCTGAACTTGTCAGTCAGCAGGTTTGCTATAGATTCAGGCTTGGTGTAAGTGCTGTGGTTCATGATTAACTCGGACATTACTGAGTGTTACACCTGAGGTTACTAGCATAATTAAAAAAAAAAACCTTATGGTTATCTTTCACCTGGGAGGCTATCTTTACTTCATGGTTTGCTTTGGGAGATTTTACCATCTCAATTATTTGTTTGTTTAGACTGGTGAGTGTCTTTTTGCACAATTTTGTCTGTTCCTTCTTGACTTTGTAGAAGATTTTTTTCCTTGTGTTGAATAGCTTATTTATGTTAGAGGTCCCACCAGGGTGGTTTACTTTTGGCAGTAATCATAGGTTTGACTCAGACAGGTACTGCCTTCTCTATGCAGCTGTGAATGTGGTTGTACAGTGCTTTTGTGCCTAGTACAGAGTGGACCTTAGTGTTATCTGGGTTTGGAGGGGCTTGGAAGATTAATAAGGTTTCACTGTTTGAGGTAATTGGCCTTAGCACAGGTTTGTTGGCAGTTCAAGTTTAGTTTTAATACTAAAGGAGATCATTTTGTGGCAGATCTTATGAGGGAGGAGTTAATGCATAGGACGGAGTAGCATCCACTCATGTTCATGAGTATCAGGTCTAGGCTGTTTGCACCTTTAGTTGGAGAGTTAACTAGTTGCTCCAGAGTGTTTGCATTGATGATGTCCAGAAAACCTCTGAACAAGTGAATTATGGGTCATATAAGTCTCCCAGTTTATGGAGGGGTAGTTGAAGTCACCCATAAGTATGATGTTAGGCTGAATATTAAGAGATTCCAGTAGGTTTATGTAGGAGGTATGGTTTTCCAGACTCATGTTAGGGGACCTACAGCTAGCAAGGACATGATAGGGGGTCATACCTATGGTTGTTTGGCATGGAGTAGCTCAGGTGAGTCATGTTGTTGGAGCAGTCTAGGAATGTTCTTGTCCTTTATGAACACTGAGACAATTCCACCCTTTGTTTTATCCTGAGCTGAGGGGTATTGAAATGTATGAAAGGTATTGTAGTCTTTGATAGCCAGGGTGCTCTCCAAGGTTCTGAACCATTTTTCCATGACTGCACATATTTCTGCATTCTCCAGGGTGAGAGTTGTTTCCACAAAGTGCAGTTTTTTTTATAGAAACTCCTAGCATTGAGCGGCAGTACCTTTAGGTGGTTGTGAGTTTTTTTTGTAATGTTGGAGGGTTTAGCAACTTGGCATGGCCTAACAAAGGTAGTATGGGGATAGATAACATTTTTTGCCTGTATGCAGAAGACCAGTAGTGACAAGTGAAAACCATCTCTGGCTTTTGTTTGTCGATCATGTCTCCCTAGACTGAGAGATATTGGATCCCCTTGTTGTGACAACAGAAACTAAGCCAATTGTTGATGTCAATCATTTCGTGCTGGGACTGTGGCATCATCACTGGTGAAGGTAGGATGCAAGTCAAGGGTAGATTCATACCTGCCTGGGACACATATTCAGAGACATACATCATGTGTCTCTTCATATAATCCAATGAGGTATGCCACAGGTCATTTACACCAACATGGACTATGACCATGTCATACTGGCACTTGTGGTTTAAAGACCTAAGTGCCTGCATGATCTAGGAGTTCCTGGCTCCAAACAGACAGCCCCTGTGATTAAAAGGACCACCAATATGTCTTACAACTGAATTCCCAATAACTAGAATTTGTGGCTGTGTGGTGTGTTGCCTTATGGGCTTGGAAGTGGGGCTAATATGATTTTCAGAGTTGTGTTGTGTAAGGTGCTGCCCTTTTTGAGTGTGTACTGGGCCACTGAGAGACACTTTTAGGAGGTCTTGGAGGTTTGGGTAGATTACAAGTGAGTACCTCTGCATATGTAGGTTTATGTGTTTGTTCCTTGATTTTGGTTAAGAGTGTTTTGACTGTAATCCTGACAACCTGGTTTGCATTTTTCATGCATGTGAGAGCTTTGCCTCCAGTGACATTGTGTATCTACATTTCTCACACAGTGTTTGTCTGTTATAAAATGAAATGGTTGTCACTGAAAATGAGACAGTTGCTGCACTGTCTCGGGATGAACTTATCCACCTGGTCAGAAACAGAGATGACAGGGAAGTGCCTATTATACCATATCCAGTGTAGATGAGAAAGAGTAGGGGAGAGTCACTTAAAGGTCTAAGTGAGAGTGTTTAGTAGTGTACTGTTAGATGGTCTTCAGTGGCACTGCCCTCTGCACAAACTGACAAGTCTTCGAGCAGCTGTAAACAGTGGGAGACTATGGAGAGCATTTCCTATGCAGAATTTTTAACCGGAGAGGTTTGCAAATATACAAGGCATGGGTAACCACATTTGCATGATGCTTTTTATACCAGCAGAATGAAAGAGTCATACACAGTTAAGCCCTCAGGTCAATCAGATAAACAAACAATAAGCCTTAAAGCAGCAATTCCAAGCCCAAATGTATTGAATCAGCCCTCTGCTCTCACCAGAGTACAGAATAAAACCCTCAATGTAAAACAAACTGGTTTTGAGCTCAGGCGCAGCAAGAAATACTTTAAAACAAAAGGTAGAACTTTGCAGTATAGAATTATTTGGAATTAAGTTCACAAATCCTGAGTAATGTTCTTAAATACAGAAAAGTGTGTGCAAATGTTGGGAAACCTTTACAGAGAAAAAAAACTGCAAACCTTAGAAATATTTTAAGAAATATCGGAATTCTGTTGAAACAAGCTAAGAGGAGTACAGTAACAAACAGATGACATTTCTTTAACAAATGAGGGCTGAAAAACAGTAATAAATTAAAACAAATCAATAAATGTGGCACAGAACTATTAACTAGCACTGAGATAGAGCAATAGCAAAAAACAAACAAACAAAAAACTCATATCAGCTTTGTAGGTCCACAAATGGCTTTAGATGCAATCCATGGTCTTATAGCCACAGGTGTCCAAGCCTGACACATGGAAGTTGTGAATAAATGAGCACAGTGTCACATAAATGTAAGGCTTTTATACCAGCAGGATGAAAGACTTTTACACAGTTAAGCCCTTTGATGCATGCCTTTCTAATCCCATGGCCTACACTTTCACACAGTGTACTCATGATTCTGCATCTGTCGCAATATGAAACTTCACAGTAGACTCCTAGAAATACAAGCCAAAGCCTGACATATCAGACATATAGGCCAGAAATGACTAAACTGATGTATAACTCCCACCTCTGGCTGGTGTCATCACTATTATACTATGCCAAAATATCAATTTTTTTAAAGTTCTGGATGTTTTCTTTTTTGTGCTGTATTTGTATTAAGTGTGTTTAGCTGTGCATGTCACAGCACTCATACGACAATATATTTATTTATTTTATTTATTTATTTATTTTACATTTGTTAAATGGGAAAGTCCGACTTGGAACAAACCAATTTTCAGTGAGGCCTGGGGAGAAATACTCCAGATGCATGTCTTTGTAAGGTGGGAGGACACCATAGCACCTGAAGGAAACCCACATGAATGCAGCGAGGACATGCAGACTCTGCACAGAAGGTACCCAAGCCGGGAATCAAACTGGAGAACCTCTTGCTGTGAGGCAAAAACACTACCATTGTACCACTGTGCCATCCAAAAACAAATTGCATCCCCATCAGGGAACTGAGCCCCAGTCTCCCACATGACAGGCAGGGTTAGTTACCACTATGGAAGTGAAAAAACAAGCCGGTCACACCAGATACTCTGAGTACCTGGTGTGACGGGCTTTTTTTTGCAGTTTTTTCACTTTTTTCACTTCTCTTGTGTTTGCTGAGTTGCTGTGTGGTTTTACATACTTACCACTATACTAACAAGGAGTGAGTAGATAATGGAGAATTTGAGTGTGAGTTAGGGACAGACATAGGGGGCAGTCCCCAGATCCAAAGTATAAGTGGGTATGATCAGCAGATGCTGGTTGAACGGTAATGCAGTATCTGAATTCAGAAATTAATGATGATACTGCATGTGCAGTCAGGACCAAAGTGCTTCACTTCTCTGATCTTGGTATCTAGACGTTTTGTTCCCTGAACTTACAGTTGAAGGGTGCCAGATTGGGGAACTGCATGAGGTAGAAATTAAGTTAGCTGTGGCTCTGTTTGGGGCTTATGCATGTTGGGTGAGAATCTGACAGAGTTAGGTATTACTAGCCTCTTAGGTTCTCTACTGTATAAACTGATGATTGTTTCAAGTAGCTCACATAAATATGGCAATGGCAAGATATGTCCATAAGGAACTCAATAAAGGCCTGTTAAAATATAAATATGTGTAACAGGCTGCTGAAATTAAAAAAATCCTCTCCATTTATATAGTGGATACTTTGGTTACAACTTAAAGGCACGCAGCTTGCTGCTTTTGAAGTTTTTGAAGTTTAAATGTTAGCCATACTGATTTTAACTGAATTTCTTTATTAATATTTATTTTTATGTTTTGGCATACATATCATTATATGTCAAAAATGTTGATGGCAGATATAAGTTTTGTTTGGATTTTCTTCTCTTCGATAAATCATTTCTAAAAACATACGTTTCTGTAATTTACTCTTCTAAAACAAAGAAAAAAACACACTGAGAACTTCAGGCAAAATGTATTCACTTTCTCTTTTCAAATGCATTTTTAAAAATGTAATGATTGCGATGCAATTAATTTCGACCTGTTACTTATTTTTCCCTGGGCTCTTTTCTGTTTTTGACCCTTCATACATCTCTTTCAAATCTGCTACAGGTTAATATTACAACATATTAAAACGTCTTGAAAACAGATAATTCTTGTGGGGTTGGAATGCACAAAGGTATCATAGTTTATGCATGACCTACAATTTACAGAATACATAACTCAATTTCTAACCGAGTAAAGGGGTCATTGCTGACTGACATTTTGCTGAAATTTAAGTATCAAAATGCACACTTGTCAAACATATTTGTCTTTTTACAGACAATATTTTTCACAGAGCAGGAAAAAAGAAAAGGTCCCTTTATCCCACATATATTAATGGTTATTAGGTAAAACAAGTAATTTCCAGTTGGGAGAAAAGAAAGTTAATTTGAACGTGCTGATATGTGCAGATTATATACGGGTTACATCTTGTTGATCTAGACAAGTAATAAACCTAAATTACATACATTTCTCAATTATTATGAATGTGCTAATCCTAAAATTATTAATTATCTGGAAAAAGATGATAAGCAAGAAATATAATTACTGTCACCCTTCACAAGTGACAGTTTAATATAAATTCAGTTGTGCTGGCTGGGACTCTGGAGAAATACTGCAAGAAACATCCTTAAATAACACTATGCCTGTATAATTGAATGAATTTGTTATGATAGGGAGACCTGGGAATTCCAGAAATCTGCATTTAATATCTGGTTTTATTAATAGGAAAGATCAAAGTAATTATCTGAAGCTCTGGATAACTGCACTAGAGAATAGTTTCAGAGAACATGGTGTAATATGACAAAAAGCCTAAGACAAGCAAAGTTTTATCGGCCTTTGTTATCATGTCTGTTGTAACCTATGGTTTGGACAACAGACACATGAGTTTTGGAAAATAATTATTAAAGAACTCCACTTTTGAGACAGGATTAGAGGCTGTACCCTTCTGATCTGAGGTCACTACAACATTGCCTGACCCTGAAAAAAACAGTAGCTCTGCCACAAAGCCCAGGTCTGCAAATGTTTTCACTGAGAATATTGTGATTGTACAATAGCCTGTGTCCCCTACATCAGACCCTTATGCTGAAATAGCAGGAGGTCTGCCACAAAGTACACCCCTGGGTCATTGTGCAATGAAAGCAAGTTTAACATGAAGAACTTTGCTGTGTATTAACTTTAACAAGTGAAATAAGCATCTGTCCTGTACTGTAAAGTGGCTGTGACATTACCCCAAAGGAGTAGTCCTTGCTGTCCTGCACTGTAAAGTGGCTGTGACATTGCCCCAAAGGAGTAGTTCTTGCACTCTAATAAGTTGGCCACTGGCTTTTCTCTCACCTAATACATAACACTGTATGTGTCATTTGCTTAAGTCTCCCTAGCTTACTGGTTTCTGTATTCAGTTAATGAAAAAAATGTTCTACTTTGTGCTTTCTTGTTAATTGCTCTGTACAGGCTATAAACTGATTGCTCTCTGTAATAATTGGCCTGATAATCTATACTACCTATAACTGCATCCCCCACAACCCCTCCCACCACACACTCAAATATGTTAGTACATCATTTTCTATCCCTAACATTTTTCACTATCCACACCATGCTCACATTCTCAATCAGCTATCACAAGTCTCTTTCTCACTGTTACTTACCTACACCTACCACACTCTATTCAAACCAGAATAGTACCAGAATTCAAACCAGTATACTAGAAACACATTTATCTAATATCTGCTCCAGCATACTCAACATTAATTACATTAGCACCCTGAAATACAAGCAGGTAGCACACATTCCATCATTATCCAAAATCATGCATAAACTTAAGGCTCTTCAATACTCACACTGCTAGCTGGACTATAATACTGGGAGGGGATATATATCCCAATTTTGGACCCACTCATCTAACCTCAGACCCTCCAGACATTATGAAACAGCAACAGGCCACATATCCAGCTGACTAGGACTTAAACTACTACACAGTAACCTAAGAAGTCTCTATAATAAAATCGCAGAAGCTCGTGTCTGTATAGTCCACTACTGCCCTGATCTCTTCACAGCCATGGAAACCTGGGTATAACTAATTACCAAAGATACAGAAATACTCCCACCAGGTTAAAATATACTCAGACTAGATAAAATCAACAAAAACGCAGGTACATTTCCTCTTTTCTACAGACGTTGTAGATCTCCTCACTTACCATGACACTGTACACACTTTCGATAATGCTTAACTTCTCATCTCACACCTCAGACTGAATACTTACAAATCTCTAGCCATCATAGGTCTATATGTACCACCTGGTAACAACACTCCCATCCTGGAAGAGATGCTCTCCTGGACCTTGGCCAGCATAAGATTGGAAACTGTCTTGCTAGGAGACATTAACATAGATTGGCAAAAGGTAATGCAAGAAAACCCAACCAATTCATCTACACAGCCTCTCTTAATTTATCAAGACTCCAACTAGAATTAACAAGGACACATCTAGAGAATTCATCCTCCCTAAGGCAAGTTGCCCGATAGACTAAGGCATCACCAGATAAGCTACATAATCAGACACCCCAAACAGCTCCACAAGGTTCATCACTATAACACAGTCAGAAACCTCATTAACTTCAATAAAGAAACTTTTACTTCAATCCTGCTCTAGACTGACTAGACTCCACTTACAACTATTCACCTTGATGAAGAAGTAGGCACATATAATACAATATTTCTAAATAACCTGGCAGAGCAAGCACCATTAAGAACCAGACCCTTGATTAATTAACAAAGCAACTCTTACAATTTAGAGATAAAATCTGGAAGTCATGGCTACAAACCAGGTCTTAAATATCCATGTAACAATATAGGCAGTTAACAAACCACAACAATCAATGCATAAAACAGGGCAAAAAAAATTAATATAGTAACACCCAAAGATCATTATCAAACAATCTGAAAACTTCAGGAAATCAATAAATAAATTGCTCTGTCCTGGAAAATCATCTCAACTCAGTCATTCCCAACCAATATCTCCTAAAGCATTGCTTTACAATTTAACTCACATTTTATAAATACAGAAACCTCCCTCCTACAAAGCAAATCCAGCCATCCCACTTTAATCATTGAAGCCACAACAGACCTTCACACTCACTTGAGTGCCAAAAACTGCAATTAAAAAATACATACACAGCCTAAGACAAAAACCACTTCCCCTGACCAACTTTCATCAAACTCTCTGCATATAGTCTTGCATATTCTGTCTTGATTCTAATAAACCACTCTGTCTAAGAAAAATATGTGCCTAGTTTATTCAAAAAATCCTATATTATGCCCCTCCGTAAAGAAGGCTCATCAACTGAGCCCACAGACTATAGATCAATCGCCATTCTCTCACACTTACCAAAATCTTGGAAAGATGTTTTCACTCTCCACTTACTATATATATATATATATATATATATATATATATATATATATATATATATATATATATATTACTTTTCATAACCTCGTCTCTTCCTAACAGTATGGTTTCAGACCCAGTCTCAGTAGAACCCCTGCCCTTTTTAAGTTCTCAGGTATAATAAATACCAATAGAAATTCAGGTCTTTTAACCTACGTTCTGTTTTTTTTGGATCTATCCAAGGCATTCATCACAGTCAGCCATCAAATTATCATAACTCAACTCTCTTCCTATGGGCTGTCACCTCCTCACTTAACTGTTTTTTCGATACCTCGCTAACAGGTCCCAAGCAGTGAAAGGATTTCTCCCCTTTCCTTCCCTTTTTTTTATTTGTTTTTAAAACAATGGATAAACAAATAAGTTATAAAACAAATAATTAACTATTTACATAAGTCCACAGCTGATCAATACATCAAAGTTATGCATCAACATTACCCTCACTGGTAAGATCAGACCATAAACTAATCTCACTGGATATTCACATCCCGACCCCACCCCCTGCCCAGTAAACCACAGTGAAAAACATCTCTAAAGCAAATTTCACACTCCTCAAAACCGAGGTGGAATCCTTCAAAGCCCCCAGGCCTGTGTAAAATATGTCCCAGACCGCACAATCCTTTATAAACGCATTCTATGAACACCTTCAGGAATGCATGGATCATGCGATCCCAAATAAAATCAAGACCCAATCCTCCAAAGGCAGACGTCCTGTCTGGTGGAGCCCAGCCATAAACAAACTATACAATAGAAGGAGGAAGCTACTAAATGATAGAGCAAAATCCCAAAAAGGGAAGGCATCACTGATTAGTATTAGCAAAAAACTACGGGCACTCATAAAATTGTCTAAGGCCAGCTTTGAGAGGAAAAATTGCACAGGACACTAAGGATAATCACAAGGCTTTCTTTAGTTATGTTAGGAATCTGGGTGGTAATTCCCAGATATGCTCAGAATTAGTCCAAAATGACAAAAAATACACCGAACCCACAGACATTGCCAACATCCTAGCTGACAGGTTCAGCGCAAACTTCTGCCCCCCCTCCCTACCAAAAGGACAAATATCTATCCAAGCAGAGTGCTGCCCCCCTGACATCTCAGATGCTCAGGTAAGAGCCACCCTCTCCAAAGCAAAAAACACAGCATCAATGGGACCAGACGGTGCCCCGGGCTGCATCCTACATGAACTCCAAAAAGAGCTAAACCCAAACATAAAACTACTGTTCAATCTCAGCCTTACTACAGGATATGTGCCCAAAGAGTGGCATACAGCAACAGTGGTCCCTCTCCATAAAGATGGTGCCTCAACGGATCCTGGAAACTATCGCCCCATAAGCCTGACTAGCTTGGTCTGCAAAGCTATGGAAAGGATTATATGGGGACCTACAGACACTGGATCCTACCCAGTTTGGCTTTATTAAAGGCAGATCCTGCCTCTTAAACCTGGTTGATTTCTTTGAAACAGTCACCAAGGCCATTGACGAGGGGAAGGTGGTCCAAACAGCCTACCTGGACCTCGCAAAGGCCTTTGATACAATACCCCACTCAGGCATTATAGATAAGCTCACCAGCTTAAATATAAACCCCTGTGTCACTAGACGGATTGCAAACTGGCTCAAGGACAGAACCCACATGGTTAGAATTGCTGGAGCCATGTCAGACTCCAAACCAGTTACAATTGGCATCCCACAAGGCTCAGTCCTGGGACCTCTCTTGTTCGGTATATATTTCTCGGAGGTACAGGCCAACACGGAAGGACTGTAGCTGACCAAGTTCGCAGATGACTGCAAACTGGGCGCCATAATCGACTCTCCAGCCGACACAAGCATCCTCCAAAAGGGCCTCATAGAAACAGACAACTGGTGCCAGAGCCATGGCCTCAAGCTAAATGCCAAAAAGTGTATAGTCATCCCCTTTGGCAAAAACAAAGTGCCCACAAATTACCACATAGGTGGTAATCCATTAAGTACAGAAGAAGTAATTAGGGACCTGAGGACCCAAGTTGATAGCAATCTCTCATTTGACAACCACGTGGCCAAAGTGGTTAGAAAAACATTTTATATAGCCCACCTAATCATGAAGGGATTCACATCTAGATCAGGGGAGGTCATTGTGCCTCTTTACTCATCCCTCATCAGGCCCATAATTGAGTACAATGCCCCTTTTGGGATGTACCTCACCAGACACCTGCAGCAACTGGAAAGACCCCAAATGTACCTCACCAAGAGGATCAAAGGGCTCAAACAGATGCCATATGCTGCCCGGTTAAAGAAACTCCAGCTCTACTCAGGGGCATACCGCCTGTTCAGAGGCGATCTGTGCCTGACGTATAAAGCCATGTCCAACCCGGAATTAATGGGCATGCTGCACCTCAGAAAATCCAAATCCCATCGAGCCACGCGTTCGAGAGACTTGAACCTCAGCACTGAAATAAATAGGACATGCTGGAGGGACAGATTCATAACCCAGAGGCTCCCTTCACTCTGGAATAAAATCCCAGTCCAGGTTAGGCAGAGTCCCTCATTGACTCTCTTCAAGAGGAATCTTGATGAGTGGATGGGAGATCGTAGGTATCACATCTGTGCCACTGTTAGACAGAGGCACAGTATACTAACCTCGAAAAAGGGCATAGCAAAATAAATTTAAAATGGGTGGCAAAAGCCAAACACATTCTGGCTAGGCTTGTAAATGCCCTAGGGCAGATAGCCTAGTATGAACCTATGAACCTATGAACCTATGAATTAATATTTTTCAAGCAAGTCTTAAGTTTAAGCCAAGATTTATATGAATGTGTAATATTAGAAGTTCTCATCTTTATAGTATGCAATTCACTACTGCAAACAATTTTTGCCATACTAATAAATTCAACACTAGATGGGTTAATTTTACTTTTTCCAATAGCAACAATAAATCAAAGAAGAGGCACTTGGATTTTTGGAATTATCTCAGGAATCAGAGCATTAAATACAGCTAAATATTTAGAAATATTACATCTGACCATAGAGCTTGACTAAACTTATTAATTTCTTTCTTAAAAGGGGAGACGACTTCCTATTCATATCCCATCAGTGTCCAATCAGCTATTATTTCAAAATCACATCTCCAGCACTTAATTCTATTTGATTTATACATCATTGTAATTTTGTTGAGTGACAAAAACTATGTGCAAAAATTTTAAGTGAAAATTTTCCAGTATAATGTAGATGTAGTTTTATCTGTAGATTTTAATATTAATTTCTTGTATTCTTCAAAGAAGTCTTCATTATTAATTTGTATTTATTTATTTATTTGTTTATTTTTATTTATTTTACATTTGTTAACTGGGTAGCGTCCGGCTGGGCAAGTAGCCCATTTTCAGCGGAGACCCACGGAGAAAAATCTCAATAACAATAGTACAAAAAGATTACAAAAAATGTTAAAAGATTTACAAATAATATACAAAAAGTTTGACAGTTGCCAATAATCACAATTTCCAAAAAAGGGGACTGTAAAACAGAAAACATTACATTTCCTAAGCCTTTTTTGAAGGATATTTTCAAAATGAATTGTCTAAATAAGTGAAATCTAACTTAAATTCTTTATAACTTTGTGACAAATATGAATTATTTTTCATAGCATTATTATTTATATTTATTAAGAATGTCAATAGTTTGGGGAATGGTTTCTTATCTAGGTTAAATATCTTATTTACCTCTGTGTTCCCAAAGCCTCTAAATATTTGTAAAATTAATCAATTCTCAGAACCTTGATTGAATCTGGTCCTTAAATTTTCAACAGTATACATACCATTTAAGAAATTCTGACAATAAATTAACTTACTAAATTACTTTGTTGTTTCAATACTAGCATTTTGTTGAAGTTATGCGTTTCTAAGCAGTCATTTGTATATGCATTTGGAAGCATAGACAATATTAAGTCTTTTAAACAGTGGTTAGAATATGTGATCTTTTGTAAAGAGGAAATGATGCTATTTAAATACAGAATTTGAGGAGAGGGTATAATACCATTTACACAAAAATATGTTCATAACCAGATAAAACTATTAGGTACTATTTATTTATGACTGGTTATGAAATATTTATTATTTACTAATAATATTTCTTGATGTATTTCTTTCCATTTTGAATCATAAGAGGATTTTATCCACAGTGCTATAACTTTTAAAATTGTTAAAGGAGCATATAATTGAGTATCAGAGAATCCTGTTTCACCATCATCCCAACCTTTTCTGTGCCAGTTAAAAGAAATTCTTGGGATATAGCCATTAGAGTCTTACAAGGCTCCATCCTAGGACCAACTACTGTTTAACTTATTTATCAACAACCTAAACGCAGCTGTAAAAAAGGTCACCATAGCATAATATGCTGACAACTCTACTCTAACATGCACTGCTAGGACACTACCTGTATTCCAAACACTCACCCAGAAATCATTCTCCATAGAAGCTTTGATCAACAACTCACAACTCTTCCTGAATCCAAAATAAATAAATAAACTACTACTGTTCACTGCTAACTCTCTCTCTCTCTCTTCCCAGAAAACAACCTTTAGTGTCATCGAACAAGACCAATATAGAACTGGTATCCCATACAAAATTACAAGGTATGATTATGCCTTTCCTATCCCTACCAATCTCAACTTCTATTAGCCAAACTAGAGCAATGCTAAAATAAAGTAGCCAAATTTGCAGTCATCAACTATATAGATCATATCACTGGCTCTTTCTAAACCAGCCAACTTGTCTCAAACTATACAGTTCTCTATTGTACTCCAAAATAATTATAGCCTTTAAACTATTGCACAACTATGAACAATGACCATCTCTTCATGCCATCATTCAACCTTAAACTACTAATAGACATCAAAGCAGTAGCATAACTAGAGTTGGGTGAGAAGGGCAGCTGCCCCGGGTACAAAGTGTTGGGGGAGTGATCAGCCAATTCTGATCTCTGATGCAATGCTTGCTTTTAAATGCGGATATTGCATTTGCAGTAAAACCTGAGCACTGTAGCACTCTGTGTATGGTCTAAACTGTAACAACTACTTGCGACATTGCAGCAAGCAGTTTGATACAGTTTAAAAGTAAAAAAAATATATATATTTTTTTTTAAGTAAAACCTGAGCACTGTTGTGCTCTGTGCAAGCAGGGTATAAACTGTAGTAGTTTATTAAAAAAAAAAGTATTCTTGTTATAAACTGTAGTAAACAGTTTGCTACAGTTGATTAAAAGAAATGTCTTGTTTTTTTTTTAAGGTTTTAAGTAAAACATGAGTCCAAGCATTACATGATTGCAGGGTATAAACTGTAGCAAATGTTTGCTACAGTTTATAACAAGAAGAATTTTTTTTAATAAACTGGAGGAGTGTTTAGGGAAGCTCACAGAAACAGGACCTGAATGTTAGGCAGGAAGGAGAGGAGGCATGTTGTGCATTTGGCCACCTGATAGATGTGCCAGTAGAAGGTTTTTGCTTTTTAATGGAAGAGCTGAGGGGGGTTGCAATGATCTGTAATAAGGTGATTGCTACAATATAGTGACGGGCTAAATACAGTGCTTTTTTTTTCTGCTCTTCATTTGAAGAGAACTGAGGGTGTGTGGCACTGTTTCACAGTACTGGAGGCTGATCGAGCCAGTTATGCTTCTGTCTCTAAGCTCCACTGATAAAATATTACTCTTCACAACTAAACCTAGCGACTGGGCAGGTTACTCCCAATATTCATACTGCATTGCTTATAGCTGGAATCCACCTCCTCTTAAGAACATTCTGCAACCTGAAAGACATTAAATGGCAACTAGAGTGACACCAGCTAGATAAATTGTCTGCGCCTGCACCACCCCTGGTTAAACTGATACTAATATAGCTGTATGGATTTGTGTCATATCTCTCTGCTGTGTATACTGTTATCACAACTATAGCCTCCCGTCACCTCCGACCATCCCTCAAGAACTACCCTCAAACATAACACCTCCAACTATAACTAAAGACTGGATGTGCTTACTAAAGCCAAGAACACAGCCTCAGTGTGCCCCAGTAACATTCCAGGATTCTTCTTGAACAGTCTAAAATATGACTTATTAGGATCCTCTGGAGTCACTGTTCAGCTATAGTCTTAAAATGGGCTTTGTGCCATGTGAATGGAGGACACTTATCCCCTTCACCTTCAACAGATCCTGCAAATGGCAAACCCATTAGTTTGACTAGTCTTATTTGCAAAGCCATGGAAAGAATTATCATGGAAATTATCAACAAGGAAATAGGAGACCTCCAGACACTGGTTCCACCTCATTTTGGCTTTGTCAAATGAAGGTCATGCTTACTAAACATAGTGGACTTCTTTGAAATAGTCACTAACCCAATGGATTAAGGGAAAACAGTGCATACTGGCTACCTAGATCTGTCTAAAGCATTTCTTACAATACCTCAGTCAGGCATTGTCAGCAAACTTATAGAACTAGGCATAAACCCCTTTATAACACACTGAATGGTCAGCTGATTCATGGATAGGACTCAGGAGGTTAGGATTGGAGAAGTTACCTCCACAAAGAGGATGTTCACCAGTGGATCATTTGTATTCCTGAATTAGCAAATAAATACAATTATAAATAGACTGCATATGTATGATAATTTAAGTAAGTATGAACTGGGTCTTTATAAGTTTTTGTAGCCATTTCTTTAACAGTTTTTGATTTTGTATAATCTTCTCTTGTATGACTGCTGAATAGCTAGGTATGTGATAGTGCAAATCTGTTTTAGCATGTAATACCTGATATCATTTCTCTCAAACTCTTAAAGCAAGAATTCTGGAGAAAGCCAGACATAATGAGCAGACAAAGGCACATATTTTAAATGTTTATCTGATAAACATAGTTAATAGAATAACATGTTTTGCATTTGTGCACATTTTCTGAAGGATATGAAGTCAAAAACACGCACATCTATCATTATTTACCGACTTAAATCCTCAATAATTTGCTAAAAAATAAATAGATCTTATAAGAAACAGACCAAAAATATGAGGCACAATATATGACATGCTGAAAAATTCAAAACAGTTGAGAGGTATGCCTGTGGTCACTTTACAAAATCAGCTGTTGATTCATATGACAATTATATTTATCAGAATCTAGTCTGATGATTTTTGCCCATTTTGCTCTTATCAAAAAAACTTCTGTCCCTTCAGTCCTTATTTTGCTTTTCTTTAGGAATCTGGGTACTGGAGTAAGATACTTACCAGCAGGACAGATGCTAGCATCAGTGCCAAATGTTATTTCACAAGCTTGAGAAGTACAACTGCCAAGATAGTAAATATTGAAATACTAAGCATGTAAAACATTACATGTGACCTACCTTGCCTGTTCCCTTTGGTATTTAGTAGGTTAAGTGGTTCTTAAAAGCCACTGTGGGTACCTCTTCAAAACATCTGGTATTTGATTATGCAGCAAAAAATGGACTGTTTTGTTCAGGCAAAGAAGAAGGAAGACTGGGAGACTGTCAGGGTTAAAAACATTTGTAATTAAATTTAAAAATAATTCCAGTCAGATGAGTATAGTTCAGTTTGTTCAAATTACAAGTCTGGTGCTGAGTCAAAAAACAAAACATTAGAGGAATATAAAACATTTATGCAATGTCCAGGTGAGAGTGTTAATTGATAGACATGCATGTAAATAAATCTGCAAAGGCTCCAACTTAGTGGCATCATTGCCCTATAAATTGACTTGAGGGTGGGTAATCCCCAAACATCACCAATCTCCTACAAAGTAGCTCTGATCTCTTAATATTAAGCATGAACCAAAGAAGCATCCTAAATAAAGCTGATGAATTTCATGCAACTATCACCCAGTACTCTCCTGAATTAACAGTCTTAACAGAAATCTGGCTAAAACCCCACATACTGGATAGTGAAATTCTATGCCATGGTTATAACATCCATACATACAACAGGACACAAATGAGGCAGCAGCATAGTTGTAATATATAAAAATACTATCAAACTGGAAAGACTTCAAATAAACTCCCATACCTCTTGAATTCTGAAATTCTAATCACACTCCTTGGTTGCATACCTCTCAACTGTACTGATTTTTGCAGAATGTCCAGATTTTTGCCTTATAATGTTGGTCCGTTTTTTCATAAAATTGTGATTTTCTGGCAAATTATTGGCAAATCATTAAAGAATGAAGTTAGAAAATAATGACAAACATTTAGGTTTCTTACTTTATACCCTTCAGAAAATCCATGCTATTGCAAAACCTGTTATTCTAGCAACTTTCTAAGTTTGTAAGAGCAATATTTAAAACATTGTCCCTATTTCTGAGACTTTGTTCCAATTTGATAAATGGCTTTGTCAAGATTTCTTGCTCTAAGTGGTTCAGAGGTATGCATCTTTCAAATAAACTCCAACAAACACATCATTATAATACCTATTGATATACCCCCAGGTAGCAACCCAGACATTATTGAAGACATTATTTGTTGGTGAGCCTCAACTTTTAGTCAAGAAACAACAATAATGGGGGATTTCAACATGAAGAGTATGGAATAAACTCCAAACCAATTGCAAAACATAGTAGATAGAGACCTGGTCACAACCACTTTCATTCTCTCATCATAGACAGGATCATCGATGAGCCATTTCAAGCAAATACAAATACAAATTGAGAAGAAGGAGCTTAAATGGCAGATCCACCTGATGGTGAACAAACCCGAGGACTTAATGCCACGATCTCTATTAACTGTATTTTAAACCTTGGAAAGCTGGACCACCATAATTATTACTAAATCATTTTTTCCATATGCTGTAAGTGTTGTTTCCCCCCCTCCTTTTTACATCCTTAATATCTTCCTAGTTAACTTTGATCAGAACCTCTATGACACCGCTATGCGTTTGTAACCACTGTACCACGACATCTTATCATTCCTCACTTGTGTAACTTAAGACGCACATCTGTTCTTTTCTCTGGCTTGCACCCCCCTTAGTTGAGTTTTAATTTTAAAACATCTTTATAGGAATTTATACTTGCTGACCCACATGGTATTGCTGATCCATACAATTTCTCATTCTTTGAAGGCAGACTAGCTTCACAGCAACTCTGTCATATATTACCTGGTACTTCCACCCTGCCCTTTAATAACATCACACTCGGGCTTGAAATCTACCAGCTTTGTACCCCAGCACAAACACTTGCTCTAACCTTAACCAGCAGCTCTCTTCAACTCCTTTAACGTTACAATTTCCTAGAACTATTTCCTGCAGTATTTATCTGTTGTGGTTTCCTTTATAAGATTTGTCTGTATTTTTGTCCCCAGGAGAAGTTTGCAGGCAGATCTGATGAGACATTTATGAAAGCATATCAGCAGAGATGGCTTTAACATTTTTTATTTGTGAACTGGAACTTTTTTTATTTGTGAGTTGGAACTGTACAGATGACATGTGTTTAATCTAAGTTTTTTATATAAAAATACACACTCCTCCTTCTAGAGATCAAACCAAGTGAAACCAGTGACAAATGTTTATTTTTATTATTCCACTATACTCCCCTCACCCTTCCACTTCTACAATCCCTTTAAGCTGCTGCAACTTCTTTTCATGTGCAATAATAACGTTTAGAACCCCTCCCTCCCCCACTTTTGTTCCATTCGTTCACAGCTAAACTTGAGTTTCTAATGTAAAATATGGTCTATAAAATTTAATAATGCATTTAAAACTAGAAAGTACATGAATTGGGTGAGTGGTTTATTATTAATTAACAAAGTTAAGTTAATTTAATATTAAATGTACACCCAGATGCCACTAAGCTGGAGCCTTTGCACATTCATTTACATAAGTGTCAATTTACACTCCTATCTGGGCATTGCACAAATGTTTTACATTCTGCTAATGTTTTGTTTTTAAGAATCACCACCAGACTTGTAAATCAAACAAATCAAGCTATGCTAATCTACATGGAATTATTTTCAAATTTCACTTTACAAATAAAGAATTTTAACAATGATGAGCTCCCAGACTTCCATCTTCTTTGCCTGAACAAAACAGTGCATATTTGCTACAGATTCAGATACCAGATGTTTTGAAGAGGGACCCACAGTCGCTTTTAAGAACACCCTAATGTACTAAATACCAAGGGGAACAGGCAAGGTAGGTCACATGTAATTTTTTACATGCTTAGTATTTCAATGTTGTTAGACCTGCTTATGCTAGTATTAAGCAGATAACTCCTACTAGCTTTTTTTCACCATCTTAAAGGGACAAGACTTTTTTACTAAGATAGTAAATACACAGCAAAAAAAATATAGTACTCACAAGGCCCATACTAAAATTTTATGTTTTATTGTTGTGGCGGTGAAAATGGTATCTAGTAAAGATAGTCGGTTCTGCATTCTGTCTACTATAAATCATTTTTATGAATTATGTGGGTGGAAATCATCACTGCTTAAAGTCTTAAAGCTCAAAACTGCAAAATAAATGGCTGTACAGTAGACAGTTAATTATCTGAACGTCGATTATCTGAAACTTCAATTATCCAAATGCAGCCTTCAAAACTTTTTGGTAGGAAAAATTATAAATTCTGAATATGTAAACATACGTATTTGCTTGTGCATGCCTTTTGAGTCTGTAGCATGAAAAATATTCTTTATTGTCCACTGGAATCGCTGAATGTTTGAAAAGTGTATTCTCTGCATGCAGAAAAAAACAAGATTTTAGAAGTTTTTTTTTTTTATCTGATTTAATGTGTGTTTGATTATCCAAACAGTTTGATTATCCAAACTACCCTAGGTCCCATTAGTTCAGATAAACAACTCTCTACTGTAGTTATTCTAACATGCCACTGTTAAAGCATAAATCAGAAATTCTGCTAAAAAGTTGTGTATACATATATATTCTGTTATTAATAGTGGCATATGTCATGTTTTAGTTCACACCAATGTAATATGTACTTTACACATGGAATTGTATAATTTCAAAATTACCATACACAGTCATTTTCAGTATTACTGCGGTGGTGGTGCTGCGGTAGCGTTGTCGCCTCACAGTATGATGTTGTCCTGTTCAATTCTCAGCTAAAGTGTCTTCTGTGTGGAGACATGCATGAATGGGCGTACCTTCGTTGAAGGTTGTGCATCAGGGCTGGCAACTCATTACGTAAAAATCTACTGCCATTTATTAGCGGACTGGTGTTCCGCTGTGGCGACCCCTCACTGGGAAAAGCCAAAAGATACAACAACTTTCATTTTCAGCATGGTGTACATCCTACTGTTCAAACTTTACCTGAAAAATAGTTATGCATGTTGTAAGATGAGACAAAGTCCTGGCAAAGGCCCAGAAGATCCAAGCTAAATTAGTGTCAGAGACACTCAGGAATGTCACTGAATGGTAGATGGAATAAGCAGTTTATTCCATGTCCTAATACCCAGGAAAAGGGGTTGGTATTATTTGTCCTGCTATAGTCTTGATACGTTTAGGACAGACTGTGAGTGTTTATTCAACAAAGAGGAAGAGATATGGAAGTAGGAACTTGACAAGGATAAGAGGCATCCAGATAAATGCTGCAAGTATATGGGCGCATGCAGCCATGAAGGAGACCAGGATAGAAGCCCCTAGAAGGCCCAACCTTTAAAGGACATTGGCATGATGGTTAAGGTATTTACTTTACAGACACAAGGTACAGCGTTTGATTCTCACATGGGGTAATTAGCTAGGCTTAAAAGGACCCACAAGGACAGTTAGCCTAATACTAATCTATGAACCTATGAACATTCACTGTCCAACAAATGGAAAGGTTAGAAGCAGAAATTCCTGCTTCCTCAAAAGTTGATGATCCATTTTTTTGCAATGCATTCTCTTCAAGTCATGAGTCCTTAGATGTTGGCGAGGGAGGAATAAATGCATTAATGTGGAACATGGGACGATGAAAAGTAGACAAAAAAACAAATAAAAACACTCTCTGTTCAGCTCTGCTATACTTTGTGAATTGTGGGTGCCTGCTGAAAGTCTGACAGCTATATCTGTGACCTTCAGAACAGTAAATATAACTAGGAGGACTTGGTACTAATTCATAAATTGGAGTATTTCAGAGTGTGAAGGCTACCAGCCCAGCTAGCAGGAATTTTGTAAATAATTCTATGTTATTTGTGAATAATAATATGGTTTGTATGCTTGTCTTACAAATGTAAGAAAACTTTATGTTAAGTTAAACTGTATGTTATGTGCTGAGCTTCAAGAATATAAGCACAGTGTACCCTACTGGAAAAGAACAGTGTTAACTTGCAAACTCTAAGAAAATAAATGAATTGTTTACAATGGTGTTTATCTTAGCTAGGAGACAGAATGTCTGCAGCTAGAAATTCTATTGTCTGGAAACAGAAATAATTACAGGTTTCAAAAGTAAAAGTTTGTAACGACTTCCAGTTCTAGGTGACCCTCTAAGAGACAATTATGTTTGACACAGAGGTGCTAAAATTTTAAGTTTCTGTTAGCCTGGGAATGGAAGGTAGAGGTGTCAAATAGTGATGTCATCCAGCTAACCCAGTAGTAATGTGTATTATTAATTTAAGAATAATCTCTCAGAGAAAGTATGTGCATTTTGTGTTTGTCTTTGGACCTAGAAACATCCATTCAGCACTTGCATTTGCCTGGCTCTGCAAGTAAGTCATTTAGGGCATAGTATCTCTCAGATATAGATAGAAATACAATAAAGATTAGTTGAGATGTGTTCTGAATTTATTTGAGACTGTCCTGCAATGTTGTTTTAAAGTATTTTCTGTGATTCTGAACTCTATTGTCACTGTGTTGAGTTATTGAATATTGTCTTGTTCTTTTATTATTTATTATTAAATATATTTAAACCTTTTAATTGTGGCTGCTTTGTTTAGAGATATTTAAGCTCGAGTACTTGCATATGTATTTGGAGACACTGTACAGGCCATTCTTAAATAACCTTGCTGTTGGTCACACTTACCATTTGGATACTAGTAACATCACACAGTAGAACTGTTCACCCTTTGGGAAGGGCCTTATAGCACTGACAAAGGGTGATTGCTGGCAGTAAATACTACCTTATAGTCTGGGCAGAAGGGATCATAGCGAATAAACCTGTGCCAGCCTTCCCCAGGAGTGTCTGTGTGTTTATATATAAATCAAATCTCAAAGTGTGTGTGCGCGTCAACTATTTGGGCAGAGACACAAAGCACTGGTTGGACAAAGAGGGTGCTGGAGGTTTTGGTTTGACCACTCAGATGAGATCTTAACCCTATAGCTGTGCCAGTGGGGAGTCTTGCTGGGGATCTTGAGAGAGAGGGGGAAACCAGCCCCAGACTGACTGTGATCTCTGTCTGTTCTTAAGGGAAATTGTACTTTACTGTATGTGTACTTGTCATCCTCCCAATCTGCATGTCCATCACTGGTGTTAGTGGCGAATATTGAGGCTCCTTTATTACTGGGCCAGTGCAGGGGCATCACATATTAATTGTTTGGCAGTGGTGAGATAGCCACATCACATATTAATTGGGTGATAGTGGTGAGATAGCCACATCACATATTAATTGGCTTGTAGTGGTGTGGATATTGAATTCCTGTTGCTTGTGTACAGTGTTCACTGAAGGTGTTTCTACTCTAAATCAGCCACTCAGTGAACATTCAGAGTTCATATCACAATTGTTTTATTTTTTTTGTTAGCTTAGCAAGTCAGGGAGAGCAGGAAAGCATGTCAGCAGAGGAGTATGGCAAGCTGACAAGGAGACAGCTGGCTGAGATGTACTAGGCTAAAGGACTGCAGCATGCCGACCTGACTAAGGCAGACATGATTGCAGCTTTAATCACAGCTGCATCAGAGAATAGCAATTAGGAGGACAATCAGACTGACCGTGGAGATGTATAACTCTCAGAAAATAAACAGCTGAACCTTTCCAAAGAGGACTTAATATCCGTCTGGAGGTAAAGAGACTTGAGCTAGAGGTCCAGTGTTTGGAAATAGAGGCAGCAGAGAGACTGAGGCATTTAGAGACTGAGGAAAATGAGAAACTGTGATGCCTGGATGCTGAGGAGAAGGAGAGCCAGAGGGAACATGAAGAGGAGATGCTGACTCTTCGTCAGAGTCATGGAGGTAATAGGGAATGGAGTAACCGAACCCCAGAAGCAACAGAGGTCAGTAAATTTCTTCCATAATTTACAGAGGTGGATAGTTTTGATAGTTTCATTCATATGTTTGAGAGGGTATATAAACAGTTTGATGTTGACCCAGGGCTCTGGGTATGGTTCCTGACCCCCTTACTACACTGTAAAGCTGTAACTGTTATTTCCAAATGGTCTGATAATGACTGCCTAAATTATAATGTTGTAAAGAATTGTTTGCTAGAATTTTTGAAGTTAACACCTGAAGCTTATAGAAAAACATTTCATGAGCAGACGCAAGGCACATGAAAGTGTGTGTGTGTATATGTTGCTGAGCTAAGCACTTATTTTCATAGATGGGTGAGTGGATGTCAGGTCACCACTTTTAAAGGGCTGGCAGACCTTTTGGTGAGGGAACTAGCCCTTAGCACTTTGCCTGGGGACATGAGAATCTGGTTAGCTGATAGACAATGCCTTACTGTAGATGAGTTGGAGAAGAGGGGAGACCTATACCTAGCAAGCAGGGCATCACTGCTCAGGAAAGAGACACCTAGTGCTGCTCATGGGTCTAAGGGAACCTATGGTGGGCAGCCGAGACTACCCAACAGAGTCTGACAGTAGCAGGGAAAGCCACTAGTCCAGGTACATGTCCAGGAATTAGGGTTAAATGTTTTAAATGTAACCAGTGGGGCCATGTAGCATATAGATGTCCACGGGGGAAAGGTGGGGAACAAAAGGTGGGAAAGCCAGTAAGCTGGAATGACAAAATGCCAACAGTAGGTTGTCTCAAGACAATAAGGGTACCAAACTACCACAAGAGGTTATATCCTATCTCAGTGAATGGGAAAGAGGCCATGGCTAAGAGAGACACAGCCTCTGACCTAACCACTGTGAAGTCTGCAATGGTTACAGAGGAGCACTACTTGCTTGGGCTGTCTACTCCATTCAGAGCTTAGGAAGGACTCCATTCCAAATACTTTTGGCTATAGTTCACCTTGACTGGGGATGGTGGAAAAGGAAGCAGTCAAGTAGGTGTGTTTGAGGATATCCCTACAGACGTCCTGATAGAGAATGATGTTGATAATGCAGTACCATGTGTTCATGCAGTTACATGCAGTCAGGTGTGGAGAAAAGCATGTGGGTCTGGTAGCCTGGGGGAGACCAACACAGACTGCACACTTGAAGCCAGGACTGGTGAGGTGGTTACTTCAGGGAGGGAGCTACCCTGTAGCAGTGAGACTGTAGGTGAGCCACAGCTGCTTGTGGGTAATGATGTTCCCTTGGACAGAGTGACTGCAAGGGCAGACTTGAGTAGTAGTACCCAGGCTGTCAGTGAGGCACCGCTGTCAGAGGATGCCAGACTTCCTGTGAAATGGGAGCTGGGAAGGGTTACAAAGAGAGAGTTGAGGCAGGCTCAGCTCTCAGACTCTACATTACAAGGCCTGATGGAGGTAGCTAGTGAGGCACCTGATTCTCAAGGGAAGGGGGAATCTGTATACTGGGACAAAGGGTTGCTGTATAGAGAGTGGACTCCTAAGGGGTGGCTGGTGGGTGATAGAAGACAGCAGTTAATAGTGCCCAGAGCCTACCGTCTAGCACTTCTAGCCATATTCCATGATATTCCCTTTACAGGTCATATGGGCATAAAACCTACAAAGAGATGTATTATGCAGAACATCTATTGGCCTGGGATTTCCAGAGATGTAACAGGGTACTGCAGTACCAGTGAGCAGTGCCAAAAGGTAGGCAAGGCAAGAGACAAGGCGAAAGCTCCTTTGATGCCTGTGCCATGTCAGAGGGTAGCTATGAATATTGTGGGGCCTCTGAGTACCCCAAGTCCCACAGGGAAAAAGTATATCCTATTGGTAGTAGATTATGCTACCAGATACCTTGAAGCAGTGGCTCTGTCCTCCATTGAGGCAATAAAGGTGACAGATGCTTTTTTAGAGATTTTCAGCAGGGTAGGTTTCCCGAAGGAAATACTGACTGACAGATGTGCCAAGTTCATGTCAGACCTGCTGGCTTGTCTGTAGAAGTACTGTGGGGTGAAGCAGCTAAAGACCACCATCTACCATTCCCAGACTAATGGTCTTGTTGAGAGGTTAAACTCTACACTCAAGACCATGCTACAGGCATTTGCAGACCAGTTTATGAGGGACTGGGGCAAATATCTGCCCCATCTGTTGTTTACAGAGAAGTTTCCAGGAATACACAGGTTTTTCACCCTTTGAGTTGCTGTATGGGAATAGGGTGAGGGGCCCTCTAGATTTAATATGAGATGAGTGGGAGGGTGAGTGTGAATCCCACAAGGAGTCTATTGTGGCATATGTCCTAAACCCCAGGACAAGGCTCAGGGAACTCATGGGCATGGCCCAAGAGAACCTGGCAGATGCCCAACAGCAGAAAAAGGTCTGGTATGACAGGAATGCTTGAGCTAGAGAGTATGCTGTAGGGCAGCAGGTAATGGTTCTCATTCCTGTCAGACATAACAAGCAGCACGCAGCTTGGGAGGGACCCTACAAGGTGATAAGGAAGGTCAGTGATGTAAACTACATGGCAGAACTGCTAGGCAGGAGGCAGGGGCACAAATTGTATCATTTTAACATGATGAAAGTGTCCACCCCCTTTCAATCTATCTTGCTGTTTTAAAAATAGTGATTCTCCACTAAAACTTATCTTTTTAGACAGGTAAAACTTAAGTTACCTACTTTCACATCTAACACCTCTAGTGCACATTGCAGTGTTTAGGATAAACCATTTTTTTTCATCTTACCTTTAAGCATCTATTGCAAGACCACCAGTTATTGGAGAGTCCACATTCTGCCTCTCAGTAGTCATCTTGGGATTAGTGCTTCTGTTTTCTCCTACTTTTCTCCTCCTTCTCCTAGGAGTGCAGGTACATTATTTCCTGGAGATTGCCGATCACCAGAAAGCCTAATAACTGCTTTATAGTTGACAGCTTGGAATCTATGCTTATATACTGATCCTGGTGAGAGTAGGAGCAGAGTGCATTGATTCCTGACTCTTTCTGGTTGGAGAGTGAGTGTCTGTGCTTAACATACCTGACTGGTCTGGTTGCTATTCAAGGCATCTACCAGAAAAAGGATACAAGCCTTCAGACCCTTGCATCATCTGGGACAAGACTGTGGATCACCAAACAAGTCGTGGCCTGCTTCTCTTCTTGGAATTGGTTCTAACATTTTGTTTCTGGTGAGAGAAGAAGCAAAGCAGTATTGTATCCCAACAGAGTGAAGCTGTGTTGAGACCAGCATTATTAGTAGCCAGGCAGTAGCCATTCATGCGACTCCCCTCTTTTCATCATTCTTGACAAGCTAATTCTTTATTTTTCAATAAGTACTTCTTGATTTTTTTCTAACTTCAGAATATCTGCCTAAATACTTCATCCTTTAATTTTCAGAGACTATGTATTAGATTCCCCTCAAGTGTTTGGCAGTGCTCTATACGGACTCAGACACGAGTGGCATTTTTCCTGTAAAAGGTATATATAAGGAAACAGCTCCAGCACTTGGCAATAATGACCACCCATCCTGGCATTTCTAAAGGTCAGTTCCTTGTGCTTTCTCCTATTAACCTGGTGAACTTGGGCATTCTGAGACAGTGTAGCAACTGCCTCATGCACACAGACAACCTCTACTCTTACCTCCCAACACTCAGACTTGTGAGAGATGCATCTATATATCCAAATTGGAAGCCATGAACTCTCAAGCCAAGACCAGAATAGATGGTCAAGAGGAGAATGTCAAAGCCTGCACCACACCACATGCAAGACATAGCCCTCCAGAACACCCACCATCACAGCTCTCACATAAAAACACAAACCTCACACTGACCTTCATGGTGGCTCTCAATAGAAATCTACCCAAGGCAGAAACACACTCGACCACCACAACACAGCACAAATCAGAAGACACATAGTTCTCCTACACAGTGTGCCCCTTAACCTATGCCCCTAAGGCAAAACAGCTTGCCCAATACACTAATCATAGGTGACTCGATAGTGAAGCACACTGATGTCCCACTCACTAGGTTGAATAACGAGAAGGTAACAGTCAGCTGTCTATCAGGTGCCAGAATCTGACACATAACAAATGTACTCAGGTCACTCCACAACAAGTACAAGTATGACTCTGTCACTGTCCATGTGGGTGTTAATGACCTGAGACACACCTCCCTGGACTACATGAAAAGAGGCATGGAGGAGCTCTCAGATTATGTGTCCCAGGCACGTATGACCCTAACCCTGAGCAGCATCCTACTGTCATCCAGAATGATACCGCACTACAAGCAGAAAAATGATTGACTTCAACAATTGGCTAAGTTTCTGGTGTCATTCTAAGGGGATCCAGTATCTGTCTGCTTGGGATGACATGATTGACAGACCTTGATGCTTTGCCAGAGATGGCCTGCATCTATCACCCCTGGGTTTCTGGATACTGGCTAAGGCTCTTGCCACCCCTATAGTGTCTTTTTTAGGTGATGTTCCAAAGACCAAATTACCACCTTAATAGCTATAATTAAAGGCAATCTGAGGGTCATGCTGCTCAACACTAAAAGTCTAAATCTCCAGATGCACTTGCTCAAAGCACCCCACAAAATGGAGAACATTGACATTTGTGCTGTAACGGAGACCTGGTTTAAAGCAGCAGAAAGCACCCCTGCACTACCAGGGCATAATTCATTCCACACCTTTCGTCCCCAGAGCATGGACCAAAGCTCCAAAAGCGATGGTGTCTCCATATTCATAAAGGATATGCATGCCTCCAGACTACTAGTCCAGCATAATGCATCTTAGATACTTCAGGTACAACTAACATTGGGTAAGATGGAATTTCAGGTCGTAGCATGCTATAGTCCCCAACCATGTCCCAAGACTCTCACTTCAAACTCCTAAACACTCTGGAAACTATTAGGGTCCAACCCAACACTCTCATACTAGGTGACTTCAACTACCCCTCCATCAACTGGGAAAACTACTCATGCACCAATACACTGGCCCAACGCTTCCTGAAATTCATCAATTCCAATGCCCTGGACCAACTCATTCTTACCCCCACTAGATGAAGCAACTTCCTTGACCTGTTATTACTAACATGGAAAACCATTGTTCTACACCAATAGTCAATTCCTCCCTGGTTAGATATGACGACAAACTAATCACCATGGAAATCCACATCTCAGCCACACCCCTTGCAAAGGTAACCACCATGAAAAACTTCTCCAAAGCTGACTTTGGGCTCCTAAATACAGAGGTGGCTAACTTCATGGCAACCATGTCAATGGAAAATAGATGCATGACTGCCAAATCATACACCAATGCACTGTATGAACACGTACATAAATGCATGGAACTAGCCATACCCAACAGAACCAAGATGCTCTCCTCCAAAAAGGAAGCCTATCTGGTGGTCCGCTGCCATTAACAAACTCTACAACAGATGGAAGAAACTGTTGCAGAAAAACATGAACTCCAAAGACTGGAAAAACTCCCTTATTAGCTTCAACAAAACTCAAGATCCCTCATCTAAACCTTTAAAGCCAGCTATGAAGGCAGAATTGCAGCAGACACTAAAAACAACCACAAAGCCTGCTATAGTTATATCAGTAATCTTCACTGTAATACCGAGGTTTTCTCTGAGTTAATGCACAATGGTACCTCCTATACTGAGCCAACAGATATTGTCAACATACTGGCCAACAGATTCAGTGCCAACTTTACCCCCCCAAAGGACCAATCACAATACCGGAGGAATGCCAGGCACTAAGCATTACTGCAGAACATGTTAAAGCTGCATTGTACAAGACCAAGAATACAGCTTCCATGGGACCCGACAATATACCCGGATGTGTTCTACATGAACTACAAAGTGAACTGGCACCACATCTGCGTGCCCTGTTCAATCACAGCCTCACCTCAGGCTTTGTCTCTACTGAATGGTGGACTATAACAGACATCTCTCTCCATAAAGGGGGAGTGACTACAGACCCTGGGAATTATTGTCCCATTAGCCTGATGAGTCTGATATGTAAGGCTATGGAGCACATCATCATGAACCTAATTAACAAGGATATAGGGAATCTCCAAACTCTAGATCCCATGCAATTTGGTTTTGTGAAAGGTAGACCATGCCTGCTTAACCTGGTTGACTTCTTTGAGTCAGTCACCAGAGCTGTGGATGAAGGCAAGGTGGTTCATGCAGCCTACCTCGATCTGGCCAAGGCCTTCGATACCGTTCTCCACTCAGGAATTATTGATAAACTCACCAAACTAGGCATCAACCCCTATATCACTAGGTGGGTTGCAAACTGGCTCACAGATAGAACCCACAGTGTGAAAGTACTGGACTCCAAGTCAGACTGCCGACCAGTCATGAGTGGAGTCCCACAGGGATCAGTCCTGGATCCTCTCCTGTTTGACATCTACTTCCCACATGGCCAGGCCAACACGGAGGGACTCTAGCTGACTAAGTTTGCAGATGACTGCAAGCTGGGAGCCATTATTAACTCTTCAAGTGATACAGACATCCTACAGAAAGGCCTGACTGAGACCACTGACTGGTGTTGAAAGTATGGCCTTAAGTTTAATACCAAAAAATGCATCATCATCCCCTTTGGGAAAAACTCAGTTCCCACTAATTACTACACTGATGGAATCCCATTGAACACTGAAGGTGTTATAAGAGATCTGGGGACACAGATTGACAGCAACCTTTCATTTGACCACCACATTTCCACTGTGGTCAGAAAGTCCTTCTATGTGGCACATCTCATTACCAAGGGCTTTGCATCCAGGAAGAAAGAGGTTATCGTCTCTCTCTACTCTTTCCTCATTAGTCCAATCATCGAGTATAATGCCCCATTTGGTATGTACCTCACTAGACACATGCAACAGCTGGAAAGGCCACAAAAATACCTCACAAAAGATCCTAGGCCTTAAACACATCCTACATGGACAGACTCAGAAAATTCCAGCTATTCTCTGTCTCATATTGTCTACTAAGAGGCGATCTCTGCTTGACTTACAAAGTCATAGGTGTGTACTAGGCTAATGGCCCTGGAGCCTTTACACGTCTAGCAAATAGAAGTACCCTGGCATCATGCCGACTGACATTAGTTCCTAGTGCCTCTATCAAGTAGAGCCACTGGAGTGATCCCTGGAGTGATGTCTGACTCAGCTCTGTTAGAAATGCTACATCTAAAGAAGTCCCAATCCATCCACACCACACACTACAGAGACCTCAACCTCTTTACTACAATCAACAGAACATGCTGGAGGGACAGGTTCATAACCCAGAGACTGCCCATGCTCCAGAATAGACTTCCCATACATGTCAAGCAGAGCACCTCACTGGCCCTCTACAAGAGAAATCTTGATGTGTGGATGAGAAATAGAAAGTTCACCCTGGGGATCACTGCAGTGGCTCTACTTGATAGAGGCACTGGGAACTAAGGTCAGGTGGCATGATGCCACAACACTACTATGGGCTAGGCTTGTAAAGGCTCCAGGGCCATTAGCCTAGTACTCACCTATGAACCTATGAAACCTTACCATGATAGGGAGGACCTTGTGCTGAGCATTTGCAGTGGATTGCAGGAGGGGTCTGAGGGAGATTTGGTGACTGATCTCCTCAGTGAGGCTTGGACTGACCCCTCAGTGGAAGGGGTAGCAATGTCCCAGCTGCTATCTCCTACCCAGGTATGAGAAATTTGAGTGGTGTTACAGGAGTTTTGGGACATGTTCACTAGGAAACCAGGGTGCACCCACCTGGTCCAGCACCATGTGGATTCAGGACCCCAAAGGCCTAATAGGCAGGCCCGTTATAAGGTGCCTGAGAATGTCAAACAGACACTGAGGGAGGAGATACAGGAAATGTTGGAACTAGAGGTACTTCAGAGGTCTAGCAGTCCCTGGGCCTCCCCAGTGGTTCTGCTACTAAATAAGGTTGGCAGCACCAGGTTCTGTGTGGACTACAGGAAATTAAATAGTCACGCAGAGTCAGATATTTACCTCATACCTAGGACAGATGAAGCCCTAGAGCAGCAGGTAGAGCTAAGTATCTTACCACCATTGATCTTACCAAAGGTTACTGGCATGTGCCCTTCACTCCTAGTGCTAGAGAGAGGTCAGCCTTTGTGACTCCTTTTGGCTTGTATGAGTTCACAAATATGCCCTTTGAGATGAAAAATGCCCCAGCGACTTTCCAGAGGCTTGTAGATCATATCCTAGCTGGAGCAGGAGGGTTTGCCCCTGCTTACCTAGATCATATTGCCATCTACAGCCATTCCTGGCAAGAGCACCTTCAGCATATCAGGGAGGTGCTGGGCAGACTACAGAGGGTAGGGTTGACCATTAAGCCCAGCAAATGTCAGGTGGGTATGGCGGAGGTCTCCGACCTGGGACATAGAGTGGGGAGTGGTAAGATCAGGCCAGAACCTGCCAAAGTGGAAGTCATTTGGGCATGGCTTGCACCTGTTACCAAAAAGCAGGTGAGGGTAGTCTAAGGGACAGCAGGGTACTGCAGAAGGTTTGTTCCCAATTATAGTTCCATAGCTGCTCCCCTCACAGACCTGACAAGAAAAAAAAGCCAGATAAGGTAGTGTGGACCCCAGCATGTGAGCAGGCATTCCAGAAGCTTAAAGGAGCTTTGGGAGGACATCCTGTGTTAGCCAGGTTAGATTTTTAGCAAATAATTTGTTGTGCAGGTGGATGCTTCAAACCATGGGGTGGGGGCTGTACTTAGTCAGATTTCTTCAGAGCAAGAACAGCAGAGCACCCAGTGGTTTATCTCAGTCATAGGCTCCAGCCCAGGGAGAAATGCTATGCAGCTGTAGAAAAGGAATGTCTAGCCATAGTGTAGGCATTGCAGAAACTTCATCCTTATCTGTTTGGAAGAAAATTCACTGTAGTTACCCCTAACATGGTTACATCGAGCAAGCCAACAAAATGCCAAGTTACTAAGGTGGCATCTAGGGTTGCAATCATATGATATGACAGTGCAGCACCACAGTGGTGCTAGCAATGCCAATGCAGATGGGCTGTCAAGACAGGGAATGGGGTAAGGTATTCCCAGATAGGCTCAACCCTCTAAAGCGACATTTCTCAAGGGACTCTTGAAAAACTAGCTTGAGTTCTCATGGGGGGGGGTGAAGGCTGCCAGCCAAGCTAGCTGGAATTTGGTAAATAATTCTATGTTATTTATGAATAGTAAAATGGTTTGTATGCTTGTCTTGCAAATGTAAGAAAACTATATGTTATGTTAAACTGTATGTTATGTGCTGAGCTTCAAGAATGTAAGCACAGTGTACCCTACTGGAAAAGAACAGAGTCAACTTGCAAACTCTAAGAAAATAAGTGCATTGTTTACGATGGCGTTTATCTCAGCTAGGAGACAGAATGTCTGCAGCTAGAAATTTGTTCTATTGTCTGGAAACAGAAATAATTACAGGTTTCAAAGTTAAAAGTGCGTAACTGTTTTATGACTTCCAGTTCCGGGCGAACTTCTAAGAGATCATTATTTTTGACACAGAGGTGCTAAAATTTTAAGTTTCTGTTAGCCTGGAAATTGAAGTCAGATGTGTCAAACAGTGATGTCATCCAGCTAACCCAGCAGTAATGTGCATTATTAATTTAAGAAGTATCTCTCAGAGAAAGTCTGTTCATTCTGTATTTGTCATTGGACCTAGAAACATCCATTCAGCACTTGCATTTGCCTGGTTCTGGAAGTAAGTCATTTAGGGCATATTATCTCTTAGATATAGATAGGAATACAGTAAAGATTAGTTGAGATGCTTTCTGTATTTATTTGAGACTGTCCTGCAATGTCATTTTAAAGTGTTTCCTGTAATTCTGAACTCTGTTGTCACTGTGTTGAGTTACTGAATATTGTCCTGTTCTTTTATTATTTATTATTAAATATATTAAAACCTTTTAATTGTGGCTGGTTTGTTTAGAGATATTTAAGGTCTTAGAGTCCTTGCATATGTATTTGGTGACACTGTACAAGCCACTCTTAAAATAGCCTTGCTGTTGATCACACTTACCATTTCGATACTAGTAACATCAACAGTAGAATTGGTCACCCTTTGGGAAGGGCCTTATAGTTTATTTATTTATTTATTTATATTTGTTGACCGGGAGTGTCCAACTGGACATAGGTCCATTTTCAGCAGAGGCCCAGGGAGAAAAGCTCCACAGTTAAAATAAACAGACAGTAGTTACATTGGATTACATAGTGATTAACAATTTACATAGCAATTAATTACAACATATTTACAGATGAAGAACATAGTACATCAGTAGAGAACTAGAATCTTTATCTGTGAAGTACATAACAGACATTAACAAATGTTACAATAAGAAGTTCCTGCTGTATAATAAGTACTAGGCTTATGAGCATCTGAGCTTGCTATAATCAAGGTAGTTAGTGGAGTGGAAAGAAAGGTAATGGTTGGATGGGGTGGGTGATATTAGAGTGGGAGTTGCAAGGGCATAGCCAGCATGTTTTAGGTGCACTTTTAGTAAAGTTTTGAAGTGGCTTCTTTGGTTTTATAGTAGCTGATAAAGGGTGGTTGCTGGCAGTGATTACTACCTTATAGTCTGGGGAAAAGGGATCATAGCTAGTAAACCTGTGCCAGCCTTCCTGAGGAGTATCTGTGTGTTTGTATATAAATAAAAATTTCAAAGTGTGTGTGTGTGTCAGCTACTTGGGCAGAGACACGAAGCACTGGTTGGACAGAGAAGGTCCTGGAGGTTTTGGCTTGACCACTCATCTGAGATTGTAACACTATAGCTATCCTAGTGGGGAGTCTTATTGCGGATCTAGGGAAAGAGGCAGAAACCAGTCCCAGACTGACTGTGATCTCTGTGTGCTCTTAAGGGAAATGGTACTGTACCATGTGTACTTGTCATCCTCCCAATGTGCAGGTCCCGCACTGGTGTTAGTGGTGAGTATTGAGGCTCCTTAATTACTGGGCCAGTGCAGAGACATCACACAGAGTATGGAGTATTTCAGAGTATTCCCCTACTCTAAGGTGCAGTGATCTCAGAGGTGGCATATTTAAGTATCGGGGGTGTGAGCTGCTCTACAAAACAACTTCAATAGACTGACAATAAGGTTTAGAACATGATTTTTTTGGCAGTTTTGCACATTAATTATTCAGTGCTGAGACTCACTGTAGATGGTCTTGCACTTCTGCTAAGGAGCTATGAAACAGAATGATTTGAGCGCTCTCTTAGCAGTTGCTACTAACTGCATTTTGATAAGTGACCCTTCACAAACAAAAGCTCTGAAATTATACAAATGCACTAACAGGGATCGAGTACTTTACTGGGACAACTTGAATTAAGTGTTGGATTGTTATTGTCTAGGCGACCCTGAGGCACTGCTTCTGGGAATTTTTCTTCACTTCAGAGGGATACTTACCAGCAAAATTATTTGCCACACATATAGCTGTGGCCTCAAACCATGCAGCCATGAGATTTGTTCTGTAAAAGTCACTTTAGTGGTTAACTTTAATCACCAGTCATCTCCTTATAAGAAACTGGTTGTCAAGCTGGTAACATTTAATTAAGGCATTCTGATAACCAAGTAGTACAGATAGTTAATAAGCATGTTAATTTCCTTTTAACTAGTTAATTTTCAGATTGAGTGTACATCAGCATTGCTTACTTGATGTGTTAATCTTGAAGATCATGAGGCTATGGTGCTATTTGTAGTTTATGGCACTATAGTCTCTAATAAGGTCAATTTAAATTTTTCTTCACCCAGTTTAGTTTTATTTCAGCTGTTTTGACGCCATCTTTTACCTTTTATAGCAGAAGTATAAAGCAGTCAGAAAAATGTTGACATTTTGATTAATGGGTAGACAATACTTGTACTAGTACACCTTTTCATTGTGTACAGAAATGTCCACAGAAATAGTGCCATCTTCAAAACTGGTGACAACAGACTTTATGAATAGCCACTAAAATTCAGGTTGATGCATTTCTATATTTTTATCATAAATGAGAAAAGAGGGTTTTTAAGGATTTGACAAGCAGATAGTTTTGCAGATAATTAAAGCTATGAGCTGTTAACGAGATTAATCCTGTAGACTTGAGTTTCATTCCCTCAGTTATAGGTTTCTCGGCTAAAAAAAAAAAAAACAGATTTGTCTCTGTAACTTTACACTGTTTGCTTATTAGAGGCTGTTTTTGTTGATTGCAGTAACAATGTTCTATAGAATAATTCATTAACTAAAATATGAGAATTGGTTAGAGAAGCAACATACTTGTAAGAGCATGCATATGCTAACAGAGAGGTCTGACGTGTTTCATTTTGTTGGCTTAGATCACATAGCTATCTAAGATAATTTTACATTCTCTTTGAAACATTGGGTATATCTGGGATCACCAGATGGAAGAGTGAAGCCATAATTCTCAAAGATGCAGCTTATAAAATCTGACTAACGTAAAAATAAATGTTACTTCTTTGAAGGATATGTAGAAAGTTTAGGAATATTATTTCCTGTGAAGTAGGGCGTTGCTACTGTACATCAAGATGGGTTGAACTGAACTCTAGGGAGCATACATAAAACATCCAACTAATTCCAAAATAAAACCCAGAAAGGCAAACACAGGGCAGACCAGAAATAAAAATCCACAAAACAATTTATTCTCGACAAAATAAGCGCTTTCATCCCAAAGCTAAATTTACAGGAACTTCATCAGATACAATTTAAAACAATGAAAAGCATTTTATATACTGAAGCACAGTGACATCATTTCCTTTCTCAGGGCAGTGAGCACTGCTTACTCAAACCACACCCCCTTGACACAAACTCAGAACAAGCACACAGTCCAGCTCAGGATACATATAAATGCAATTATAAACATAAATTAAGCTTAAATGATCCATAAAAAGTATATAAATGTAAAAATATATTTTAAAATGTATACATATATATATATATATATATATATATATATGGTTCTACCTGACATAGCCGAAACCACACAACACCGACAACCACATCACCGACACCACATATTCGACAGTCCATAAACACGAAACCACACATAACCGACAGAAATAACGGTACACAAACACGAAACCCCATACACTGCACACACCACAATAACAATTAAAAACAAAACACATCCCCATTCCACAAACCACACACACAACACAAGCACACCAAAATCCTTAAAAGCCCACACTAAACCTTACCCTAACCCTAAGGTCCGTCACTATCGCACACTTACCTACCGCTCCCTAACCCTAACTCACTTAACGCCCTATCGCTCCCTAACCCTAACTCACTTAACCCACCCCCTCCCTAACCCTAACTCCTCCCTAACCCTAACTCACTTAACCCCACCCCTAACCCTAACTCACTTAACCCACCCCTATCCCCACAGACCGTCAATCTCCACACTTACACCTGCAACGTCGCGTCCTACCACCGATACTCACACAGCCTTTCCCCATGTCGGCATCCTCGGCGTTGGTCGGTCTTCTGCATTGTCGATGTTCTGCCACTACATTTCGTCGGTCTTCTTTTGGATCTTCTGGCTGAATTCGCTGGTGTCGGTCTTCTGCTGTCGACGAAGTCAGGTAGAACCATATATATATATATATATAGAGAGAGAGAGAGAGATAAAGCAATTAATCCTATTTGTACTCTTAACTTTACCTTTCCATTGCTTTTAACTTTAAGAGACTAGAAATAGAGAGAATGTTGTAGAGTCCTGGCCAGACAAAGAATTTAAATGCAGCTGCCAGGATAATTCTCTCCTTTCCAGAATTTAAGGCCATGCCCCCCTTTCAGACACAGATAAATCATCTAATATAATAAACTTGAAAGTATGCCCTACATTCAATGAAATATGTTTAGCTAAGGAATTTGTTTCACAAACATCACGGATATTACGAACATGTTCACGTATCCTATTTTTTCAGTTTCCATTCCGTCTTCCCTACATAGAAACAGTTACAGTCCATGCATAATGCAAGGTAGAGTAGTACAACTACATCTGCCAGGAATTCTTATTTTCATCTTGTTGACTATAAATTCACTCCCTTCCAAAATATTTGGACAAAACTTACATCAACCACTTTTAAACATATATCCAACAGTGGTTTGAGATTGCTGATGTTCAAAAAGGTATTTCAGACTAAAACCTTTCCTATAAATACAAGAGGGACTATCTCCCACTAATTCTCTTAAATTTTTGTCATTACTAATAAAGTGCTAGTTTTTAACAAGAATGATTTTAATAACAAAAAAATCATTTGAAAACATTGTAAAAAACTAGACTGATAGTTGATACTATCCCTCTGTTGTGATGTCTGTTCAACACTAAGGGAAGCCACTCTAATTTGTTCTGTTTGTGGTGTAATAGGACCATCATTATTATTAGTATTTGATACAACAACCTCGGTCATATCTAAATTCTCATATACTTTGGCCCTTAAAATTGGTAAAAAGTGGCCATTGTGCCTTTTTTCCTTAACTTTGCCCATGATTGCATTTAATAAGATGTCAGGGTAGCCTCTTTTGGCAAACATGTTCTTCAAATTCACACATTCATCAATAAAGGCTTACCATAAACTCACCATACTGGCTGCTGTAACAAAGTGACCTTTCACAATGGCCCGTTTTTGTGTTAATGGGTGGTTGCTACTAAAATGTAAGAAACTGTTTGAATACGATCTTTTACTATAAATCTAAGCCACAAACCCACTATTCAACTTTTTTAACAACACATCTAAGTAAGAAATCTCATCCTCACTTATGGAATTGGTAAATTTCAAGGAGGTAGTAGTAGTATTAATGTAGTCTAAGAATGGCTCTGCTTGATCCCTCGGTCCCTTCCACAGAATAAAAATGTCATCAAGGAAACGGCTATAAAATTGGCAATAAAGAGAAAATGGTGAATCCTTCAAAAACCTATTTCCCCATTCCTACATGACTATATTGGTCTGTAAGCCCCCACAAGAGGAGCCAATTGCCACACCTCGAACTTGCAAGTAGTACTCTTTTTCAAACAGAATAAAATTATTTCTGAGTTCCATGTCCAAAAGGTGTTTGTACATATTAATTTTATCTTGTGGGACACTTTTCCTGTTTAGGTATTCATAAAACCACTGTACCCCTATCTCATGAGGTATAATGGTATATAAATCTAGCACATCCACAGTAATGAACAAATATTCACTATCATATTGAATATTATCAATTTGTCTCAGGAAGTTCCAAGAGTCTACACACAAGTGGGGTTCATTAATTAAGAATGATTTTAATAGCAAATCCAACAGCTTTGCCAAAGGATGGGTAACTGAACCCCTTGCATCCACAATTGGATGCATAGGACATTGCTCAATACATTTGTGTAGCTTTGTACCCCAAAAATTACTGGGGTGACTGGAAACTCTACAGTTAAGAAGTGTAACTCATGGATGTCAATTAAGCTGTCAATAAATAAATCTTGTAGGAACCCTTTAATCCTTCTGCAGGCACCATTCATTTCATTTAACGAACTGTTACTGTAAGTCTATGTTGCCAAAATTGATCTCATTTTCATAACATAATCACTTTTATTCATGATAACCCCACGCCCCTTATCTGGTTTTATAATTCTTATCCTCACTGCCTGTTTTAGAAATGTCAGTTCTATACTTTCATCATGACTTAAGTTACTCGCATTTAACCTTCTGTTCTTATTCATGCATAAATTCCTAATGTCTAATTCACATACTTCTTCAAAAGTTTCCAATGTAGGGTGAATAGGGGGGGGGGGTTAAAAGTACTTGAAATTTTAAAGGGGTCATATACACATTCCACATTATGGAACATAACGTTAAAATTTAACTTTCTAGTATACTGTTTTAAATCAAGCAAAGTTTGTACCAAATCTGCTGACTTACTAGGAATAAACGTGCAGCCCTTAGCTAACAAATCACAAGCAGTTGCATTCAAATTAGTTTCAGAAAAATTGTATACTTTAAAGTCTCTAGCAGAATTAAATTCAACAGTAATGGGTGGCAGCAAACAGACTTGTCCATGAGGGATCATTTGTTCAATGTCCATAACAACCATGTTGTTATAGTCTATCTCCTCCCCCTCCATGAACACCTATTGCTGTTGTTTGCCCTGCGTGGTCATGTCAATCCCTATTGGTAGTTGGTATACTGGGGGCACCCCTGAATGTTGTTCCAACCTTGTTGGTTCATGAGACACTCTGACTGTCCCAATGGGGGGTAATTCTTATTGAATAAAAAATCCTCATCTGTCTCATCATTAGGAATGACAGTGGGATTGGAATTATTTACGAACCTTGCATTATTAACACGTTTATTCTGATGCCATTCTTGTGATGGTGTGGTGTGGGGTAGGCTATGTTGGTGCTATATTCTATTTCATCCCTCACCAATTTCTTTAGTTTTCTGTTCTTAATTTCATTCATTTGTTCATCAGTTGAGCGAAAAATTTGACAATAGTCAAACTTATGGTTGTTAAACAAAGGATCCTGCACAATGATTTTATCCAAAGCTCTCACATCTTTACTCAGACTCTCAATTAATTGTTCATTATGTTTGATAACAGTGTCCATATATTCTAACCCAAATTTATCAAACAAGTGCAATAGTTCCTTATGAAACATTGAATCAGGAACCAAACCCGTCGGGTAGCACTACAAACAAAGTCCTTTTGGGACCACTTGTATCTTCTAACATTCTCTGAAATAAGAATTGTCCATCTGTAATTTTTTTAAATTTTCAACAGAATATGATCAAATTCACCCAATGTGTCACTGAAGCATGAACAAGCATTAGTTGTCTCTTACATTTGGGAATGCAACTTATTCCCGTTGTTAAGCCATTCAGATAAAAAAGGGAAAACATTTGGGTTTACAGTAGCATTTAGTGGTTCATGAATATTATTAGTACTGAGGTCATTCACTCTTAGCACCAGCCTCGAAGCAAGTTGTGCAGCCAGATTCCCATCTGTATTGTTCAATAGACCGTGCAAACATATATTCCGAGTCTATGGTGAGAAACAGGGTGCGTTGTGAGCTGTGATAAAGACAACTGTTCAAGTCTGTCAAGCCATTGATTAAGTTGCTGAATAAGTATAGTTAGTTTTCCCAGAGATACATTTGTTGTTGGGGGAACACTCGGCACCATTGTATTCGATTGTGAACCATTGCTATGTAAAGCACTGGATTGTGTTGCTTCCATCTGCACACCGTAAACAAAATAAAGCAACTAATTCCAAAATAAAACACAGAAAGGCAAACACAGGGCAGACAAGAAGTAAAAATCTACAAAACGATTTATTCTCCACAAAATAAGCACTTTCATCCCAAAGCTAAAATTACAGGAACTTCATCAGATACAATTTAAAACAATGAAAGCATTTTAAATACTGAAGCACAGTGACATCATTTCCTTCTCAGGGCAGTGAGCACTGCTTACTCAAACAACACCCCCTTGGCACAAACACAGAACAAGCACAGTGACATCATTTCTTTTCTCAGGGCAGTGAGCACTGCTTACTCAAACCACACCCCCTTGGCACAAACACAGAACAAGCACAGTGACATCATTTCCTTTCTCAAGGCAGTGAGCACTGCTTATTCAAACCACACCCCCTTGACACAAACACAGAACAAGCACGGTGACATAATTTCCTTTCTCAGGGCAGTGAGCACTGCTTACTCAAACCACACCCCTTAACACAACACAGAACATGCACACTGACATAATTTCCTTTCTCAGGGCAGTGAGCACTGCTTACTCAAACCACATGCCCTTAACACAAACACAGAACAAGCACAGTGACATAATTTCCTTTCTCAGGGCAGTGAGCACTGCTTACTCAAACCACACACCCTTAACACAAACACAGAACAAGCACAGTGACATCATTTCCTTTCACAGGACAGAGAGCCCTGCTTACTCAAGCCACACCCCCTTGACACAAACACAGAACAAGCACACAGCCCAGCTCAGTATACACATAAAATGCAATTATAAGCATAAATTAAGCTTAAATGATCCATAAAAATACATAAATTCAAGAAGTAATAGTAGATACAGATAGTGTTAACTAAACAAAAAGAATTATACAAAAATGCAAAAGAAAGCAAATAGGCATTAGATATGAACATATAGATGTAATTTAGTGATAACTAACAGCCAGATAGTCAAAATATTATACATATGGAGGTAATATAGTGATTAAGTAACCACGAAAAAATATTTACAATGACTTTACGATATTTACAATGTGCTCCAGGAGTATAAGCCAGTACAGTAGTACAGGGCAGAGTGGGATAGAGTTATTGACAGAAGGGAAGGCAGGATAATGAAGGACGAATAGATAAATTGTGTGTATTATAAAGTAGTGGTGAAGGAAGATTTGAAGAGGTGAGGAAATAAAATTAAGGTAAATATAACTTAGGATGTTGGGAGTCAGGTAATAGATGGGTGAGAGTTGAGGCATGTGTATTCCCACAGGGTAGAGAGGTGTTGCCGTACAGATTTTTTGAAGGACGAAATGTTAGTGGAGGTTCTGATAGCTACTGGGAGAGAATTCTATAGCTTGGCTATGCAGAAGGAATAAAGCATATTGCCAACTGGGAGTTTAGTATGTCAACATGTAGGAGATATTGATTTTCAGATCTAAGTGGCCTGTTTGGATGGTAGTGGGTTAATATAGATGAGAGGGCTGGACAGCCTGAGGTTGTGTAAATGATTTTGTGTGCTGTAGTTAACAGTATGTAGGTTAAATAGTTTGGAAGTTCAAGCCACTTAAGTGACTGAAGGGAGATCCAGTGGTGGGAAGAGTTTTTGCATTGGTTGGCTACTTTGTTGTAGCAGGACTCAAGCCTGTTTTTTAGGGTGGACAGGCTATTGGTAAGGAGAGCAGTCCCATGCATGAGCGAAGGTAGGAGAAAGGCTGACGCAAGCGTACGCTTAGTCGAGTAGTTTACAAAGTGTTTTTGTCTGTAGATGGTACCTAGTTTTTGGATTTTTTTTTTTGATATTATTGTGGATGTGAAGGTCAAATGTAAGGTTTTCATCAAGAGTGACTCTTAATAATTTAGTGTGGGAGACAACCTCTATGATGGTGTTGCTTTGAGACTGAATAGTGTAATTAGACTTGTTAATAGAGAAGTTTACTTAAGAGCAAATATTAGCAATTTGGTTTTGCTAGGGTTTAGGGCTAAGTGTTTGTTGGCCATCCAAATTTCAGTGGCAGTAAAGGCATTCTGAGTGATTTGCAGAAGTTCAGTTGATGATTTAGCAGAGCAGATAATGGCTGAGTCATCTGAATATTGCACAACATATCCATTGATAAGAGTAGAGCGGAAGTCATTTATGAAAATGCTAAAAAGAAGGGGTCCTAAGATGGAGCCCTGGGGAACACTTGTGGAAGACTTGAGAAATGGAGAGAAAGAGTTAAGCCAGTTGTCGGCCTTTTAGATAGGTAGCAAACCAGTTTACGGTTGTTGGGGAAGTGCCAAGGGTGGAGAGTTTGCTGAGGAGGAGAGTGTGTAAAACCATGTCAAAAGCTTTTGGTAGGTCGAGAAAGAGAGAGGATATAAGTTTACCAGCATTTCTAGCCTGATTGACTGTGTCCATAAAGGATATAAGGGCAGTACTAGTGCTGTGACCTGGCCTGAACCTGTGTTGGATTGAAAATGAACTTTAGTATCATTTACAAAGTATTTGCCTACTGAGGGTTGTTTACATTTTGAAGAACCAAGGATTGTATTTGCCTTTTTCTGTTGCTGTAATAAATGTTTAATTATTTTAGTGGCATGCAATGCAGAAAAGATTTGAAATCAATACATTTTTTAAATTACTTTTATACATCAAAATGCATTCTTCATTGAATTATGTGGAGTGTAATGGATAATTTTAGGACTCCAGTTTTATTAACATTTCACATTAGTGAAACAGATCAAAGACTATTTGTTATTATACTTTCTCCAAAGATTTTTATTACACAACAGTACTGTTTTCTAACAACTGAATATGTCCCACAGTCAAGCATTTAAATCCTACAACTGCAACATATTTATTTATTATGCAACTTGCAAGCCTATTATTTTTTATTCGTTGATTCAGTTTGAAGCTGAAGCAGTTGTTCAACAAAGAATGATTTATTTCTAAATTACAAATGCAAAACAAATACTAAAGATATAAAATATTTCTAAACGTTGAAAGTGAAGCTACAGCAGTATTTCTTACCCTAAAAGCAATCACATGACCAAGGTATAAAATGTTGAACAATCAAGGCGCAAACTAGACTTAGAATCTTAGCATAAGGCAACAAAGTATCAAATAGCACATGATGTAGAGTAATTGAAAATAAAATATTTGCAGAGATGACGGAACATATGAAAATAGATGATCATAAAGACATGCGTCTGAAGTGTTTCTCCCTGGCCCTCCGCTGAAAATTGGCCTCGTTCCAAGTCGGACTTTCCTGGTAAACAAATATAAAATAAATAAATAAAATGTGGTAGTATCCCTGTGCCTCATGAACTAGTGCAGATAAGTACTAAATTGTTCCACATCCTTGGTGTCTTCTCATTATGTTTAAAATTATTCATAAATCTCCTCGAGTCCAGACAAGATTTGTAGAGTGACTTGTGGGCATTCATTGAAAGTTTATTCTTTTAAGTCCATTTTTTTTTTGTTGCAGAAAGTTGAACTAAGAAGACCGAAAGCAAAATAGTTACTTTCCATAGAAGCTTCCTCCCTGGAATGCATTGGTAACTTAAACTCTATTCAATGAAACAACAGTCTTTCAGACCTTTAATTGTATGACACTTGATATTTTAAATAATTTGCAATCATAAAAATGTGTTATAAATCTATAATTGAATTGACATTACATGTCATAAAGTAGGAAGGCAGTTTCCTAGTCACTACATTTTTTAAGCAATAAGTATGAAATAGCATAAACCAGCTATGAGGAACCGGCTATGAAAGGACTCCATGTAAGGTAAAGGTTGTTACAGTATGTTATCTGGCAAAGAATCAGCATCTGGTTTTCACCTATAAGCCTAGACAAGACAAACCAGAATAAAACTGGTGCAAGTAATAACATGTCCATTCTATGCAGTACAGTAATGCATTATCTGGCCACATTGTATAATAGACATGACATTTCCCACACAGGTCAGAGGGGTGGGCAAGTTTCAGTCATCATCATTTGCACTTTTGGAGTGGGCAGAGTGAGAGGCAAAAGCACTGTTAACTTAGGTGGATAGGTGATGGTAGCAGAAATAGTAGACATGCATCAGCTAGAAGGTAGGAGTAAGGAACCATATCTTCTTGCAAAGGGATGGACCTTCTACAGGCAAAATGCTGGTAGGTTATACTATGTGGCCTCGCTGAGTCAGGATGGGAAGCATCCTGCACAAGAAACGGTGTACCATGTCAGGAGTATGTAGAGCAAATCACAGTGGGAATAACCAAGGTCCCCACTGTGGTGGTCCAGTAGAATGTTTCATCCAGTAACCAATAAATAAACATAGGTGGGGAGTAAGTCATAGTAGAACAACATGGGAGTGCAATGGTATTGAACTGCAGGACCAAGATTAGCTTGTTCAGTGAGGTGTGCCCACTGTTGAGCTAGAAGATCATCATCCCTATGGTAATGTCCACTTACAAATGTAGAAGGAGCACTGGACAGTGTGAACAGTAAAGCCATCTCCAGAATGGTGTGTACCATCTATGTACACCTGGAATTTGACCATGCAGTATCACTGGAATTTGATCATACAGTATCACTGAAACGTGACCATGCAGTATCACTGGAATGTGACCATGCAGTATCACTGGAATGTGACCATGCAGTATCACTGGAATGTAACCATGCAGTATATACTTGTTCCCTAGCATGTACATGGAGGCAGAGTCCCTGCATGTCCATTTATGCACCAATAACTGCCAAATGGGCCACCCATGACCTTATATTTCCTGTCAGTCTGCATGCATTGAAGAATGTCCCACAGACCTTGAGGTCATTGTGAGTCCTCATACAGGCCACATAACACACTAACATGTATGACACGGGATAAGTAATCTGTGCCTAGATTATTGACTAGCATATCTGCTGACTGAGTCTAAGGGTAATCGCCAGGCCTGGGATTGTCTTGGATTCATGTTAACAATGGCCACCTATGAAGAGGCAGATTCTCACTGCAGGCAGTGCAGTGCTTTGAGGCCATATTTGGTGTAGACAACTGTATAGCAGATATGAGGCCATCATGGATGGGGCATCCTTCCATACCCACAGGTGATGTCTGTAGTTGTGTTTCCTCCACAGCCACAGTAGCTGTGGATTATGTGGTAGTGCAATGGACACTGACATGTGTATGGTGCCATCTTTATCAGTCACTGGACATGTTCTCACTTGTTATGCTGGATGATATTCCAGTGGAAACTGTGACTGACTATAAATAACCCACCTGTCAAAATGCTTTACCATATTTGTGAGTCCCACCACCACCATATGGCACACAGATGTCTACATGCCAATTATCTGTCTGTCTATCTATCTATCTATCTATCTATCTATCTATCTATCTATCTATCTATCTCTCTAGATAGATAGATAGATAGATAGATTTATATAGTGGTGCAAGTTTCCAGTTTTGAACCTCTGATGTCCCTGGATGACACAAATGCATGTGTTCCTGCCTGAGTAAACCATTTCCAGGTGCAGATTCCTGTCCTACTGGGTCAGCACATGATATGCCCTACTGGGTCAGCACATGATATGTCCTACTGGGTCAGCACATGATACTACTCATATGTGGCATACATACCTTTCAGCTTCTCAGCGTAACATTTGGACAAAGCCATAATAATGGGGTGATAAAGACCCCAAATCCGGCAGATTTTAATTATTGCTCTTATAAGCTTGGAAAGTTATTTGAAAAACAGGTTTTGCATTAGCATGTATTTTCTGAAGAATATTAAGTCTGAAACTCAGATGTTTGTCATTATTAATGACTTCAATCCTCAGTAAGCTGCCAGAAAGCCACCAATTCTATGTGGAACTGATAAAACATATGGGGCAAAAGTTTAGACGCTCTATCAAAATCTGGTCAGTTGAGAGGTGTGGAGGCATGTCCTATGGACACCTAGGTGGTTGTTACTGACCAGCTACAAAACCACCATCACAAATCATCTGTCATAGTCATATGTCTCTGCAATGGTTCTCCGCTCCAAGTGGTCAGCCTGTATCCAACTGTTTCCTGTGCCTTCATTTTGGAATTCAGTAACATATCGGTCATCTTCTGACACATTTGTATGACTACCCTATAAGGACCAGCTATTGCATTATTTCCCTGCACCAGCGTCTGGGGTACCCACTCCCAGGAAGCCTTGTCAGCACTGTTGTTCCCAAGGATATGCATAATGTTTGTACCTTGGACCTGTACCTGTACATAAATCTGCCATGTAATGAACTTTTCCAGGTGTTGATGTTTCTTTAGTCCATTACCAGGGTATGTACATGTGTAGATGACACAAGTGGTCAGTGAGTGTATCATCACTATCCATCATGACTGTCCATGCCAACCAATTGCCTCCATTCTGTCACCAACACCCTTAAGGTGGGGACATCCTTGTGTGCTTATGTAATGCAACCATTCTGAGACCATGCCATAATGTGGCAGCTGAGAGCACATTAGCTAAGCTTGATGTCCATATGACATGTTTGCCCAATATCACATGCACCATGTCATACTTTGAGTTTGCATACGGTACAATGCTGTAATTCCTTCATAGCATGGCAATGGTTCAGTCTCTCCACATTCCCTGTGCCCTGTCAGACTGACCCCCCAACAGGACTGCACCTTCTCCTGCTTTGTCACCTTTGCCTCTTATGGTTAGCCCATCCTAACAGGACTGAAGCTTCTTCTGACTGTCTCCTGTGTCTGCCAGGTTCAGCCCTCCAACAAGACTACAACCTGTCCTGCCTATCACTTGTGTCCTGTCAGGTTGACAACACCCATCCTGTCAGCCTGCTGCAATGTCCTGTGCTGAACATCCTCACACATTTCTTGAGAGGGTCTGTTACTTCCATGCACCTTTGTGTGGCCACTCCACTGTTGTGGTCTCTTACCAGTTGTCATGTCTGTTATCAGTTTGCCTATCTGGTAGCATACTCTGATATGCACCTACATTCTGATTCTCTAAGTTGCTTTCTGTAACAAGTTCTTCTACCAAATGTCATCCATGTTATTATTATGTTATAATGGAGGTTGTAGCATGGTTATTATGCTAATGAGGCGATTTAGCATATTCCTATCTGAAACTGTATCAATAACACAATATAATACCATTCCTGTTATTTGTGTACTTTGTGGTGCAGGACCCATTCCTGTTCTTTCCTCGACTAGGCTGTTATGTAAAGTGCATGAATACATGAATTCTAACTATAGTAATGCTACTTTACATCATGATACTGACCATGTGCAATACACTCTGATCACATGAATCATGTGACCCTGCTTCCCACTGATGCACATAATGCAGTGTCTGTTATGTAAGACCATGGGTCCCGACTACATTTTTTTTGTCTTGAATTTGACATGGCAAGTGGGTATGGCCTTAGGAGGCACTGAATCTGAAAGGGATCCTGCCTGGTATATCAGGGGGTACAAAATCATTCTTCATTAATTGCACAGTGGCAATTGCTGGTGAACTATGAGAGCCACCTTAGTAAACTACTTCTCTACCACATCGGGAGTGATGCCCATGCTAGCAGCCAGTCTGGTGAACAGTGCAAGCACACACTACAGTGATCTGAGGAGGGGCCAGCCAGCCTATCTGTCAGTGGAAAGGAAAGGTTAGGGAGAGAGTGAGAGAGAGAGACAAACACCTTTTTATAGTAAGCATTTTGTACTGTGCTTGACACTGTAGCAGAGCCCTATCTCCTGTAGCTGTAATTACCTTCTTCTTTCAGGTGATATGCCCTGCTCACTACTCTCTATTTTATAACTTCCAGAGTGACGGTACAGGCAGAAGACAAGGCTACCTGCCAGATGAGGGTAAACAGACTCTCCTGGAGGTGGAGGTTGGACAGACTCTTCAATTGGTGGGATAAGTGTAGTGTTTGTGGACAGTAATGTAGAACTTTTAATAAACTGTACAACAGACACCTGATTAGTTGTGTTTGTGTCTATTTTTGGATCTCCATTTGTTTTTCTTTGTATTTTGTTTTGTTTTGCTTTGTTGTTTTGTTTTTCTCCATTAATTTGTTTTTTATGCAGCATCATCCAAGGCGCAAGTAAAGGTAATGGTCAACCACCTCTCAGTCCACAAAGTATTGTGCCAACAGCTTGAGACACATCAATCTGCATACCTGTTTCTCTATTGAGTAATGAGGGCCACATTGTGAAAAACTACATACTTTGCTCACTGGTGGCCTCCAGTGCCAGGTCCTAGGGGACTTCCTTATCTGAGAGTAATATGGAGGTCTCCTGGGTCATCCAGCAGGAAATGTAGCTATTGGTGACAGATGGTCCAGCAGCTTGATGCCCACATTAGCACCATGTAGTGTCTCCTCACATGGCTTGTAGAGTCCTGCAGAGGGGAGGCCTCAACCTTTAAAAAACAAGTGAGTCCAAAACTAATATCTTCTATCCTCAGTTTGTTCTATTCAGGGTCATCATATTTCATTCCCCTTTTTCGGTAAGGTCATACCTTTGATGAGTGTTTATTCTTTTCCATCTGTAAAATACTGCAAACAGAGCATGAGGGTCAGAACAATTGTAAATGTTTATATTCCCTCCACTCATAGCTCATGGTGGATTAGTTAGTTATTCAGAACTGGAAAGGCACTTAAAATATGGCTTAACATTTTTTAATCTGCTCAGAATCTGTTTCGCTAGTGTCAAGCAAGGCAGCTGAAGAGACTCTGTTGCTCAGCTTCACAATTGATGGGAGAGATTTATTTCTCTTTTAATTTTAGTGACACAAAATGTCTACTACATGAGCTTTTATGTCCTAAAGTGACAAACAAATAGTGGGGAGGTTGTTCCTCTTCTGTAACACACACATGCAGTTTTAAAGAAATGCAATATTCTGTGCTTTTCATGAGTCAAGTAATGTAGTATAACAAGATACGATGAAGAAGTATTCCTGTCTTATAAACCTATGATTGATGCCTGACTCTTGGGTACTTGTCTCCCACAAACCTATGACAGATGCCTGACTCCCTGGGTACCTGTGTCCTATAAACCTATGATTGATGCCTGACTCCCTGGGTACTCATGTCCCATAAACCTATGACAGATGCCTGACTCCCTGGGTACCCATGTAATATAAACCTATGATTGATGCCTGACTAACTGGGTACCCGTGTCCTATAAACCTATGACAGATGCCTGACTCCCTGGGTACTCGTGTCCTATAAACCTATGATTGATGCCTGACTAACTGGGTACCCGTGTCCTATAAACCTATGACAGATGCCTGACTCCCTGGGTACCCGTGTTCTATAAACCTATGATTGATGCCTGACTCCCTGTGTACTCATGTCCCATAAACCTATGACAGATGCATGATTCCCTGGGTACCCGTGTCCTATAAACCTATGATTGATGCCTGACTCCCTGGGTACTCGTGTCCTATAAACCTATGATTGATGCCTGACTAACTGTGTACCCGTGTCCTATAAACCTATGACAGATGCCTGACTCCCTGTGTACCCATGTCCTATAAACCTATGACAGATGCCTGACTCCCTGGGTACCCATGTCCTATAAACTTATGATTGATGCCTGACTCCCTGTTTGCATACACTGGTACTCACAGTAAGTGCTTTAACTAAACCAGGGCTGCAAGGTTACCATTAACAAGAAATGTTTCTGCCTGGTACTTCTTACTTTACCTGGTTAACAATTGATGAATAAATAAATAATTGAAATATACCTCTAATGCCAAAGGAAGAACCAGTTTTTAGTTAAGAAGTTATATTTTATGTTGATTTTTCTTTTACCTTTTGTTTGCCAGCTATTTTGTATTTTTGATAGCTCCAAGAATCATATTTTTTGTTGTTCTTAAGATATTTATTAATTTATTTATTTTTACTAATCCTTTGGTGACTAGGTTAGTCTCAGTAGTATTGTGAACTAGACAATTTCCGGTCAGCATGAAATATCTTTTATTCTGTAATCCAAAATAGAAGCAGTCATACCAAAAAATGACTTATTAATTTAAAATAATGAAAATGTGTTAGCAATGAATGAAGAACCAAGCAATTAAAATATTTTAGAATGAATCATTGTGAAATATTTCAAGCAAAGGCATCATTAAAGCATGCAGAAATAGTTTTTTTTTTCTGTTGAGGAATTTTGTGCTTGAAAAGGGTGAGAATAATTGTATAAAGTCAAATCTATAATTTAATAACAAGTCTTATTATCTTGAGATAAATCTTAATGCAACTTGCCAGAAACCAAGAAAGTAAATTAATCTGCATTATAGAAAACTTTTAATTAGCATAATGGAGGGCTATACAGCATTAATTAGTCAGAAAATATCACATTATACAAATGTAATCTGGCAACAAGTTCAAAGGACTATACATGTGAAGAGAGAAAAGGATTCTGAGATTTAATACTTAGCAATGAAGACAGCAGTCTGAGAATACTCTCGATGTTAGTACGCAACAAAGACTGGAATATTTTAAATGCTGCGTGATAAAAAATGTTTAATTAATAGGGCAGTTGTCCTTTATTCATAAGAAAGGACAAATGGAAATATTCAGACTAAAGGAAATTAAACTATTAATACCACAATGATACAGAATACACCAACCTTGTGAAAACAATATGATACAAAGGGAAAATTTAAGAACTATGTACGTAAGCAAATAATCTAGTACCAGGTCCACTTCTAAATCTCGAATCTCAAAATCTCTAAATTCAAAATACTGAAACCAAAATCTCTAAAGCTTATAATACTACAAACTTAAAATGTCGGAAAAAAAAAACACAGTATAGCAACACTAGCTACATTGCAGCACAACTACATACAGAAACACATTACTCTTCTCCAAGTATAGTACCGTATCCCCAGAACCATGAAATATGTTGGCAAAGGCATCTATTTCAGCAAAGTAACATGTCTAACTTAAACATCAAGACTGAATTATAACGCCATATAAGTGGTACAAACAGACTTACATTCAGATGTATGTAAACTATTTTTGAAATACCTCAGGCCATATGGAATATACTTTCTGTATATCTTCATGCGCAAACATTTCAAATATAGCTGGTCACTCATATGGCTGTGTGTGGCACTGCTCAGTTTATCATGGAGACCCCAGTCTTCAAAATAATAATCACAAGACCATGATAGCAAAAGAATGAGGATGACATTAGACAGCTCCTTGACGTGATCTAAATATGCCGGCTAGTATATCTAAAATTTCCATTGAGTCAGTGTTGGTCAGGCCATCGGATAAAAGTTCACTGTAGCACTGAGTAATGTTTTGAAGATTCCTGGAATAGTTCAAGCATTCTTTGTGTTTGCCCTTGGATGCTATAACAGTCTCTCTTGACTTCAGTATGAATTTCCAGAATTTCTCTTCTTAAAGAGCATATTGATACTAGGAGTCCATCATAAGGGCTTAGGTTATATAATTCCCTAATGTTCTGTGACAGGAGCAGAAATAAAGTTGGAAAATATGTAAATGCCCTACACCTAAAACACCAGTTACACCAGTAATGTTAAAGTTAATGAAGAACAACTAGGCAAAGCATACTGATGGTACTAAGTATGAAAGGTTTCTGAAGAATTAAACAGAAAGCACAGTGTATAAAGTTGAAATGTCTGCACCACATAGTACATTGAAAACAGTGCAGCTACCTGTGATGCACAAACCATAAGACCTCTGAAGATCTGTGTCAAAGGACATTGAGAAAACAAAAACTCACAACATGCTAATGGGATTCACCTGCCTCCTTGTGCAGTTGTTTTATGTTTCTTTATAACATACTTATGACTATAATGAAAGAATATGACGGAAGTGTTTTGGGTAATTGCATGCTTTTCAAAGATGGGAAATACCAACGCAGCCTAATGAGGCATACACAGGAGAGGTGCCTCACTTATGTAGTAGCAGAGTGCTGTGCAAAGCATGCAAGCATTCAGTCTGAGTACTGAAAGCAATTACTACTATTCTACAGTAAGGAGATGATATGTAGGACTAGATAAACATTTAAAGGTAGTCAGTAATGCTTTAACAAGCCCAGATGTATTATACTGGGAGATGATCAGAAAACACTGCATTTATATAAAATTAGTTAAACTACAAGAAAAACCTGGTCAAACGATTGTTTGAATTGTGTGATACTTTAAACCCCCTGTAATAGAGGCTCATGGGATATATGCAAATGACCTCTTAAGGACATCAGGTGTTTTAACTACATGGCTTCTGAATATCCATGACTTTTTTACTTATTCCTTTTTAACTTTTTATGGATTACATGCAGGCCAATAAAGCCAAACCCCACTAGCTGAGGATATGCATGTTATGGTCTCATCAGCACAGCATAAGTGAACTGTTTAGCTATACTGCAGAAACACAGGGTTTTTATAACTAGCTGATGTTCATAACCATTAAGGTGTCTGAAAAATATCCCAACTAACAATGAATCAAATATTAAAAAGGTCACACAGACAAACCAATTAGTAAAAACTAGAAGAAAAGCTTAAGCCAAGCTAGAGTTTTCACTGTGTGTTGCATTAGACCTCCTGTAATAGAGGCCCACGAGATATTAAGGGGTGATATGCATGTATCCCATGAACCTCTATTACACATGGAAAGTCTGATTCAGAAAAGGAGTCTACATGATGCAGCCAGCTGAAAAAAAAATGGTTAGACATGTTAAATGGCACAAAATGAGTTGCCACATATGATAAAGAGGTAAAAAACATGGCATAGTGATTGAGAAACATTTAAATGTCTCACGGCGACACTGCACCTGCTTTACTTCTGTTTACAGCCAGATGCTCATGTTCAAGCAGTATAATGTATACAGTTAGTGTACAAAGCTAGGGGCTGCTACAGCCATTGTAAAAGTTTATCTGCAAGGGGTTCTTGTAGCAGTCACTGCAAGTGGCAGTGAATATATCATCCCATTAGGTGCGGGTTCTTCCAACCATACTTAAAATTTCATGCCCTCCATGACATCATCATAGAGGACTAATATCATGTGGACAGAGACACCATGCAATAAATAGTGGACATGCAACAGCCTTGTCTGTAGCCCTGTGGGAGTCATGGACTGCCTGTCCCAGTGGATACAAAGGTAGGTATGCCTTTACATATACGACCTACAGGAACCTTTCAATGGGCTATGGGGAAAATGTGAGGGTATTCCTGGCATCTTTCTCAAAAATACTCCACCAATTCCTTAGCGCCATGCTTCAGAATGAGGGGGAACATATGTGGATCCCACATACCCCAGAAGAGAGGACAAACACCATGTGAGACTTTTATGCTATAGCCTGTTTCCCTGAGTTATTGGGGCTATAGACTGTACCCACATTGAAATAAAGGCCCCACCTGGTAAACTGAGAAGGTGGTACATGAACGCAAAGGATGCCCCTTCATTGACTATTAGGTGGTCTGTAATGCACAGAGTACCATCTACAACGTGCATGTAGGCCACCATGCAGTTTCCATAACTCTCACATATGGCAAACATGATTTCTATTAACTGTTTTCAAGGGGTGAATTCCCACAGGGACATCTTGTGGGTGATATTGAATATGCCATGGAACTCTGATTCATGACACCAGTTTTTTTTTAACAATCTCTTTATTGACTTTTCTTTAATAACAGTTCCATTGAGTTCAATACCAAGAACAAACACATCAGACCAGAAAACAAAAAATAGTTACATAACAATGTTAAGTACAATGAAATGTAATAGAGTGACTGGATGGTGTTATCACATATGATTAGCAAAAAAAAGTTGAGAAAAATATTAAATCATTTATTAAACTATCTACATATATGCATTTCTACTGCTTGCCAGTAAACACAACCAATATGATGACATTGTAGGTGTACACGTCACAACCAAACAGATCATGGTTACAATAATACTCTTTCCCAAACTAAAAAAGCATCATAGAATGTATGTTTTGGCTGGTGAAGTCACTGTTTCATTGCCTGGACACATGGTGCTGTACAGCATGACCATGCTACACGTGCAGAACTACTTAGCATGTACGCTGTGTTACACAGTGTTACGGAACACAGCTTCAGCAGGGTTCTCAGCACCACAGTCAGCAGCAACATGGTGCACAGCTTGTATTATGGAACACAGCTTCAGCAGGGTTCTCAGCACCACAGTCAGCAGCAACATGGAACACAGCTTCAGCAGCACCACAGTCAGCAGCAACACAGCTTCAGCAGGGTTCTCAGCACCACAGTCAGCAGCAACACAGCTTCAGCAGGGTTCTCAGCACCACAGTCAGCAGCAACATGGAACACAGCTTTAGCAGGGTTCTCAGCATCACAGTCAGCATCAACACAGCTTCAGCAGGGTTCTCAGCACCACAGTCAGCAGCAACATGGAACACAGCTTCAGCAGCACCACAGTCAGCAGCAACACAGCTTCAGCAGGGTTCTCAGCACCACAGTCAGCAGCAACATGGAACACAGCTTCAGCAGGGTTCTCAGCACCACAGTCAGCAGCAACACAGCTTCAGCAAAGTTCTCAGCACCAGAGTCAGCAGCAACATGGAGCACAGCTTCAGCAGGGTTCTCAGCACCACAGTCAGCAGCAACATGGAACACAGCTTCAGCAGGGTTCTCAGCACCACAGTCAGCAGCAACACAGCTTCAGCAGGGTTCTCAGCACCACAGTCAGCAGCAACATGATGCACAGCTTGTATTATGGAACACAGCTTCAGCAGGGTTCTCAGCACCACAGTCAGCAGCAACACAGCTTCAGCAGGGTTCTCAGCACCACAGTCAGCAGCAACACAGCTTCAGCAGGGTTCTCAGCACCACAGTCAGCAGCAACATGGTGCACAGCTTGTATTATGGAACACAGCTTCAGCAGGGTTCTCAGCACCACAGTCAGCAGCAACACAGCTTCAGCAGTGTTCTCAGCACCCAACATGGAACACAGCTTCAGCAGGGTTCTCAGCACCACAGTCAGCAGCAACATGGAGCACAGCTTCAGCAGGGTTCTCAGCACCACAGTCAGCAGCAACATGGAGCACAGCTTCAGCAGGGTTCTCAGCACCACAGTCAGCAGCAACTGAGACAAACAAGTAGTCAGATGATAAGCTAGCAGCAGGGGATGACCATACCAGATAGAGGCTGGTACAGTATGCAGTTATGGTTGCCACCTTTCATTGTGACTAAAACTGGACCAAGGACATACCCTTATACCTCCTATGACCCTGCCCATTTCCTCCTCTCCCTCACCCACTTTCTGCCTATTTCATGATGTCATTGTCATGTCAGATGAGGGGGAACACCCTCTTTTTCTGTTCCTAATGCTTTATTTCTGCCAATTTACTATGCTTTTCTGTAAAAAAGCATATTAAATTCACCAATTTAATGAACTCCAACAGTCTTGTTTCTTTTTTGAAACAAAATACAGCACTGGAGTTTGTACAGCGTTTTCCAGACTACCTGACAATTGATTTGACTTCCAGATAGTCTGGAAAAAAATACAAATATGTGGCAACACTATATGCAGTGGCACTTGCAAAGAGGAGATGAACCACACATAGCTTTACAGCATAACTATTTAGGAGCTAAGCAGATACATAAAGTAAAGCTATGCATTCAAAACACCAGACTGAGCTTAACAATGCATGGAGTTAAGCAGATACAAAAAGTAAAAACTATGCATTCAAAACTGAGCTTACCCATGGATATGCTGGCCATGCTGTGCATTAGACACAGGTAAGCCAAGTAACAAAGTATAGGAGTGTATGTCTGTCCCAGGGAAGTGAGTGAGTAGGAGCCCTGAGGTGTATAAAAAGAAAACGTGCTTTTATTGGAAATGTCACAACTGCTTTGAGGGGGTCAATATTCAGAAGGACCAGGATCAGTGGATGTGTAGGATGTGCTCCGGGCTGAGGTTGTGTGTGTGTATGTTTATGTCACTGTCTGTGTATGTTGCAGCACTGTGCCATGACCTAATGTACATGTGTAGGGCATTGTGGACAGAATGCTCAGCTTCCAGTGCATGTCCTCATCAGCCAGAAGTTGCAGCGGCTGTCCCATGACCGTGGCTAGATGTTGGGATGCTACCTGACCATGACTGATATCTGCTGGAGGATGTACCAGCATGACGATGACCACAACTGTGGAGAATGCACCTCCTTGGTGTAGTCACGTCCACAACACATGTTGCAGTGGAACTGCTAGCACTGAACTGTGGAGAAGGCACCTCCTTGGTGTAGTTACATTCACAACTGATGTTGCAAAGGAACTGCTAGCACTGCAGGAGCAGGATCTCACTTGGCTATGGCCAGATAGGCTAACATCTGATGTCAGAGATGACTGGCCCTGAAGACAAACCCTCACCCCTGACAGACAGCGCAGAGTAGATATTGCATATTCCAATGTGTGATTCATTCTAACATATGAATAACAGATACAATTTATATACTCCCATATGTCAGTATTCACAGCCTGCCATCTTCACAACCTCTGCCAAGGCTCTGGTGTAACTAATCTGTGGCTACACATTGGCCTTGCACACACATTGGGTGGCAACCACTAACATACCAGTCTCAAGATGAGGGCTGTAAACATACCTCTAATTACAGTTAGTACTCCTTATGGGTAGAGCAGAATCAATCTCTACTGAAAGTCAACACAGTTCTCTGATCCATAGCTCTCAGCCTCTTAGAGCAAGAAATCTGGCCAAAGCCTAAAATAATGGGGAGGGCAAAGGCCCCAAAACAGGGACAGATTGTACATATTGCACTTATAAATGCAGAAGGTTGCTAGAATACCAGGATTTTTGTTAGCTAAAATTTTCTGAAGAATTCCAAGTCTGAAACTCAAATGTATGCCATTATTTAGGGACTTCAAGCCTCAGTGATTTGCCCAACCCCCCCCCCCCAACAAATTTTATGAGGAACATACCAAAACTACAAGGCAAAAGTCTGGATATTCTGCAAAAATCTGAACAATTGAGAGGTATGTTGTGCTCTACAGTGTCCCTATCACCCTGTCCACACCCAGATCACAGTGTGTCATGTATATGCACAGGCATAGAGACTGTTTCTACAGTCTGAGAAAGGCATGGAGGGGGGAGGTCACACTTCTTGTGTTCTACACACACTCTGCATCCACTGACTCTACCAGCTCATCATGGCATCGTTATCAGAGGCTAAAGATAATCCAACATCAGACAGGATAGTTCAACAATGCTGGAGTCAGATAAAGAATCACCTGTGAATACCCCAAAACAAAACATACCAAGTGTAAGGAAGATCCACTGCCACACCTACACATGCAAATGATATCATTACCACTATAAAGATATGATGTCTAGTTATAACCTGTATGTTAGATGTACGAATACAACATAAGTGATACAGGTATATTGCATTGTAAGGCGATTAGCAGTCAATAAGGATAGATAGCGATAGTAGGACTATATACCTGAGGCATCTTCAGTGGAAATTCTCTGGGGCCTATTCATCACTGGCCTGACATCCAGCATCACACTGTTGGACTCTGTGGAGGCAGTGTACTGATACTGAGTGAGGCTAGGAACCCCTATGACTATGAAAATGGTGGTTCAGTTGATAACCTACGACCTGTACCCTCCTTTCCCATGCCATGGCCCATACTGTGTGGGTGGCAGCATGGATCACATTGGTCACTTGTTGGTGGACTATATCATAGGTTCATAGGTTCATAGGTTCATACTAGGCTATCTGCCCGAGGGCATTTATAAGCCTAGCCCATAGTTTTGTGGCTTACGCCACCCCTTTAGTTTGGAGAAACTATGCCCATTATTTTGCTGTGCCTCTGTCGAGCAGTGACACTGAGGTAACCCCTGGGGTGTATCTGCGATCTCCCATCCATTGGTCAAGATTCCTCTTGAACAAGGTCAGCGAGGTACTCTGCCTCACATAAACCGGGATTTTGTTCCACAGCATAGGGAGTCTTTGGGTGATGAATCTATCCCTCCAGCACGTCCTATTAATAACCGTGTCAAGGTTTAAGTCTCCCGCCCTTGTGGCTCTGAGGGATCTAGATTTTTTGAGATGAAGCATGTTCGTCAAATCTGGGTTTGACATGGCCTTGTATGTCAGGCATAGGTCACCTCTGAGCAAGCGGTAAGCATCTGAATATATCTGGAGTTCTTTCAGTCGGGCAGCATGACAGATTTTTGAGACCCTTTATCCTTTTGGTGAGGAACTTTTGTGGCCTCTCCAGCTGCTGCAAGTGTCGGGTCAGATACATTCTGAATGGGGCATTGTACTCGATCATTGGTCTGATGAGTGATGAGTATAGGGAGACTATGACTTCCCTTGATCTAGATGTGAATCCCTTCATGATAAGGTGGGCAATGTAGAAGGTGTTACTAACTACTTTAGCAATATGAGTGTCGAATGAAAGGCTACTGTCAACCTGGGTTCCCAGGTCCCTAATAACTTCTTCTGTGTTCAGGGGATTGCCACCTATATGGTAGCTAGGGGCAACCTTATTTTTCCCGAAGGGTATGACTATGCATTTCTTGGCATTTAACTTTAGGCCATGGCTCTGGCACCAGTTATCCGTTTCTGTGAGACCCTTCTGAAGGATATCTGTGTCGGATGTGTTTTCAACTTTGGCACCCAGTTTGCAGTCATCTGCAAACTTTGTCAGCCATAACCCTCCTGTGTTTGCTTGTACTTCAGAAAAGTAGATGCCAAACAAGAGTGGGCCCAGGACTGAGCCCTGTGGGACACCACTTGTGACAGGCTTTGAGTCTGACATGGCGCCAGCAACTCTGACCCTGTGGGTTCTGTCACTCAGCCAGTTTGCAACCCATCTTGTAATGTATGGGTTTACATTTAAGTTGATGAGTTTTTCAATGATACCTGAGTGAGGTATTGTATCAAAAGCCTTCGCCAGGTCTAGGTAGGCTGTATGGACTGCCTTTCCCAATGGCCTTGGTGACTGTTTGAAAAAGTCAACCAAGTTTAGAAGGCATGATCTGCCTTTGACAAAGCCAAACTGGGTTGGATCCAAAGTCTGCAAGTTCCCTATGTCTTTATTTATGAGATCCATTATGATCCTCTCCATGGCTTTGCAGATAAGGCTTGTCAAGCTAATGGGATGGTAATTTCCAGGGTCGGTGGAGGCACCGCCTTTGTGGAGTGGGACCACAGTCGCCACTCACTGGGTACGTATCCGGAGGTGAGACTAAGATTAAACAGCTGTCCTAACTGTGGGTTTAATTCCTGACCACAAATAGCATTAACACTTGTGACGTCTTCCAACCAGACATGGTCACAGATGGGCTAGTCAGCCGAAGTCGCTGCAAAGAGTTGCCTGTCATGGAGATGGAGGACCCTTAATACCAGCTCATCTTCTACCTCTGTAAACTTGGGTTTATATTGTTTTCTTTGTCTGTTTCTTAGGTATATCTCTACTGGTATGGGAAACACTGGAATTAACAGATCAGGTTTTACATGACTGCTGCAAATACTAATAATCATACTAAATACTAATAATCATACTATACTAATAATCATACTAAATACTAATAATCATACTATACTAATAATCATACTAAATACTAATAATCATACTATACTAATAATCATACTAAATACTAATAATCATACTATACTAATAATCATACTAAATACTAATAATCATACTATACTAATAATCATACTAAATACTAATAATCATACTATACTAATAATCATACTAAATACTAATAATCATACTATACTAATAATCATACTAAATACTAATAATCATACTATACTAATAATCATACTAAATACTAATAATCATACTATACTAATAATCATACTAAATACTAATAATCATACTATACTAATAATCATACTAAATACTAATAATCATACTATACTAATAATCATACTAAATACTAATAATCATACTATACTAATAATCATACTAAATACTAATAATCATACTATACTAATAGTCCATCTCTTATGCTTTAATAGAGCTTGGCAATAAAATATGTGAATCTACAAAACAATCTTTACCTGAATGGCAGACATTATTGTGCCCTAAACACAACCCCCCTCTACCACGGCAACAGCAGCACAACTGCAAGATGACAAGTAGGTCACAATGATCATTAGCCACAACCTTTGTATGAATTCGATATTGTAATTGTATACGTGCAAGTTACACAACATTACACTGCTGCATGCTACAATCAACACTACTCCACTTACAATAATGTGACTGCATTCTGCTATGAATAGTACACTTACAAGGTATCGCTTGAGAGGGCATTGCTAAGATGTAGATCTACAACATTGCACTATTGCATGGTGCAATTAACACTGTTCTGATCTACTATAACATGATTGTGTTCTGCTATGAACAGTCCTTACAATTTACCCCTTCAGAGGGCTTTGGCCAAGACATGTAGAAATACAGAAAAACTGCACTTCTAGGACTTACAGTAAATGTCACTTAAAACACTACCCTTTTCCAAAGATTCAAGTGTAAGACATACACTATTCCTTATGTAAGCAGCTAATTATATTATGATTTAGGTAAGAAAAATCAGGATTCAAAAAAGTTCATCTTTTAGGGCGGGATGATGACCTGTGGTTCATGTCATGATTACATTCTGTAAATGATCCCCTCCTGGCCTGATGATAATGCTAATTAGGGCTTCATGTCATGATTACATTCTGTAAATTACTCCCTCTTGGCCTGATGATTAATCAAATTAGGGCTTCATGTCAAGATTGCATTCTGTAAATGATCCCCTCTTGGCCTGATGAGTATGCTAATTGGAGCTTATCTTCATTAATGTTTCAGACTCATTTGCATAACGAGCAAAAGTGGTAAACATCATGTCGAGCTCTACACGATGTTATGCACATGCCCATACAGCTGTGTGAAGTTCAGCACATGTGGGAAAGCGCAGATTCAGTGATTTGGGAAAATGCCATTCTCATGGGTCTAGGACTGTTGAATGAAAATTCAACAGTCTGAAGCCACTATCACTGAACACACTTTAACGAAAGCGCTTTCACCGAAAAACTGCTTAAGTTAAAGTGTGTTAAAAAAAATAATAATAAACATTACATTTGCATTCTTGCAGGGGGCAAGCACCCCTGCACACCCCACACCCCCCACTTTTATATTCTCACTCTGAGGTCGCACTACAGTGGGGAAAAGGGAATTTTCCCTTATCCCCACTGTAGTGCGATCTCCACAACAGGCATACTTACGCGAAAGTGCTTCTTCGGTGAAAACTACTTTCGCGTAAGTATGCCCAGCACATTTGGTGAAACGGCCGGTCGAGCATTAGTCCTGGACCCATTCTCATACCTCTGATGTGAACCTCATTATAGGGAATATTCCTCGTTTTAAGTTTTACAGAGTCATATTCCATGCATTTACACATTGAAAGGGTCTGTTACATGTGTCCCTGAGACTGCTCTTCTTATAGAACAGGCTTCCCATCCATGTGAATCTGAGTTCATCTATTAGTCGATTTAAGTTCAACCTAGACCAGTAGATGGAGAACAGGAAATTTGCACCAGGCCTGGCACCCATGTCCCATATGGGCAGAGGTGGATTATGAATGCCTGGCCCTTAATGTCCTGTTTGGATACAGGTCATCATTATTCTGTCAAGAAAACATGGCTAGACTTAGAAAGGTCCCCTGGGTCATTAGCCAAGTAACAATGTATGAATCTATTCAAGAGTTAGAATTTTTAAACTGATATCCTTGGTAAATTATATTGTATAATATGAATTAATCAAAATAATGTATTTAAGTATGATGTGTGACTTGTTGAGCTTGTTGTGAAGCTGTTGGTATGTGTTGGACATACATATCAACTAGATCGCTGACCTCAGTCCTCCAGCTTATGATTAAGTGAGTATAGATATTTAACTTAAACAAGTATTTGGTTGTAGGCAAAGTTACAAAAAAGTGAATGTTAACTACATTCTTAACTACATCCTGATACATACTCCAAAGGTCTGAACATTTTAATATGGAGATTGGAATATACTTATTTCTACCCAAAATAACCTTAATCTGCATAACAAGTGAATAAAATACTCTTCTTATGTGAAAATAGTAGGGACCACACTTCTTTCATGACAAAAATGTTGCCCCTTAGTAACAAAAATGGGTGCATGCCTTAATGTTTTTTCACCTTAAACAATGCCCCCAATATTTCAGTGAAATGGTGGTTACCATCTCGCTTTATTCATTGAGACATAGAAAGTGCAGAGCACTGACTCCAAAAAAGACCAGACTTCCATTGAGCTACAAGTGTGAGCCTTCAGTAAGGTAGCAAAGTCAATTGGAATAGGCTGTCCATCTACATCAGATATGTGATTGACCTTATCTTCCTTATGATTAATCAGAAATGCTATCTAACTGGCAGTTATAAATGTAACTGATTTAGGAATTTAGGCAGTCCCACTTAGACCTCATCACATGCATTTCATATTTAAGAGAGATATTTAGCTAAATGCTGAAATGCTATATTCTCATTCACAGTGGAGTCTTTGAATGCATTTATTGGTGTAATGTGAAATCAGCACAGTTTGAGTACTAATCAGTTTGTGGCTTTGACTGAAATTCCTTTTAGTAAGCATTGTTGAAATGGTGGAATTATTAGCTGAAATGTGGAATAGCATGTACTAAGTCTGAGGGATTATCAGATAGCAATTTCATAGTTTCAGAGCCCTTTAATTTAATTTACTTGAAGAGTTACAGCACAGTTCATCCAGTATACAGTCTTCAAAAAAATAAATAAATAAACATCCTCAAAACCCTACACAGATCTGTTGCTTTATAATCATCTTACCTACAAGAAAGCACCACTGTCTATGTCTCACCAAAACAAAATGGCTGCCTGTTAAACAAGCATGCACCATCCTTACTTGACTCTCGTGTATTTATACTATTAAACTTGAGTCATGGCAAACCTTAACAACCATGTTACCATCAGGAAGGATGTCTAACCCACTGTTAGATCCCTGTACTGCAGCTGCACCTATTCCATCCACTCTAGATAAATCTTCACTCCACAGGTCATTGCTTGTCTATACTTGGACCAGTATTTTGGGAACCAACACCACCTTCACCCAAAGCTGAAAGATTTTCATTCATACATTCAGTTCTGATCACAGCTGTAAAACATCTAACAAGTAAAAGCCAAATACCAGAGCTACCAACACAGTACTGTCATTTAAAATGCAAACACTTCAGTAATATAATTCTCAGCTTTTCTACAACACAGCTACTCCGAATAACTAAAATATTACTGTACAAATATCCTTTACTTCCAGCTCTTCTCTTCCTTCTCATGTAGCTTGTTTGCTCTGTTTGTGTTAACCTTGCCTATGCATTATATATACTTTACTTCACAGGTCACTGTACATATTCATTATTGTGTGTGTGTGTGTGTGTGTGTGTGTGTGTGTGTGTGTGTGTGTGTGTGTGTGTGTGTGTGTGTGTGTGTGTGTGTGTGTGTGTGTGTGTGTGTGTGTGTGTGTGTGTGTGTGTGTGATTGCAGGTCAGAACAGCTACTGCTCATATAAGCAATTGGTTTTTGAGGCTGTAAATAAGAGTGAATGCTCATATGAACAAAAGTTCTCTTCTATGGAGCTTTTGCGGCAGCCTTTAGTATGAGATTGTGGTGTAGTGGGTCAGGGAATTTTCCCTTGTCCCTCGGCTGTGCGATCCCAGAGCTAGAATATATAACTAGTGGACTTGTGGGGGATGCAGGAGGGCTTGCACCCCTGCAGAAAACAAAAATCTCTATATATTTTAAATTTTTGTTGATTTTGATAATTTTCAATTCAATCTAAAGTGATAGTTCTTTCTGTGTTCACTGTTACGAGGATCTGATGTTTGATGAGACTCAGGTAGAACTACAGGTGCAAATTGAAGTTAGGTAGGTTTTTAGATTGTACAGAAATGTTTTATGTTTACTCCCATGTCTAAAGTCTAGAGGAATGGAATTCCATAGTTTGGTCTCACGAACAGAGTATGAAGAGTCACCAAAGTTGTTGGTTGATTTCACAACTTCTTGGAGATTTAGTGTCTGAGATTTTAGGTCTCTGTGAGGCATATATTTTGGAAGTAAATTAGGGATGGGTGGACATCTGCTGAGTTCATATAGAATTCCATGTGTTTTTTAATGGTTTAAATGTTAAACAGCAAAAGGTAACCAAAACATAAGAAAGAATGCCACACCAGATGTCACTTGGACTGCAAACCAGGTTTAATGTTTAAAAACAGTTAAGTTTAAGTGCTTTTATTCCATTCAGTTCAAACAGGAACATCTTTAGAAACAAAGTAGCATATGTTCTGATGGATTATATAACCTTAAATGCACCAAGTCCTATTCCATTTAAAGTGACAGTACATACACAACAAATATCAGAAAATATATAAAAAATGCAACAAAATTTAGCAGCATTAAGTGTTTAAAATAACTTGGTAAGCTTTAATAAATATATTAAACTTATAAAAATCCTAGTCAATCATATATTAGCAGCCTTTGTTTTTAAAATTGTTTAATTGAAATAAGACCATTAATACCAGAGGGGCTGCAAGCATTAAGCAGTATTCCCCAGGATAGTTCCCTTCATTCAAGGTGTAGTGCCCAGACACCACCCCCATGAGAAGGGGTAACCTGCTCCAGTATAGTGAAGGCAAACTTTTTAAAATCTTGACTTTGGCTAGAATGTTTATACAGTGCTCTCACTTCCATAGCCTTCCTGATAGCATACACATGTTGATGAATCCTGTTCTTTAAAGGCCCCCACTATCTTACCGATATAGGATAGAATGTTTATACAGTGCATTCACAGCCATAGCCTTCCTGCTAGCATACACATGTTGATGAATCCTGTTCTTTAAAGGCCCCACTATCTTACCGATATAAGATAGAATGTTTGTACAGTGCATTCACGGCCATAGCCTTCCTGCTAGCATATACATGTTGATGAATCCTGTTCTTCAAAGGCCCCACTATCTTACCAATATAAAAGGCTGAACAGGAACTACAGAATGCAATGTAGACAACCTCCTTAGTACTGCAGTTATAATGCCCCTTCAAGGGAACTGTCTGGGGATAACCTTGAAACAACCAGGTGGGTGTCTTGCAGTATATACCTGCACTGCTTACAGGTACCACAAAGTTTCACCCCCACTATGGGGTGCAGCATAATCTGATGGTCATCATTTCTTTCCAAAATTAATTTTAAGTATTTGTCGATTTTATACACTTATCAGGGTGAAGTATCCAAGAAACCAAAAGAGACAAACACAGTTGTGTGATCCCAGCAAGGTGCCCCCCCCAACTATATATACCAAATCCGAGATCATACTACAGTGGGGAAAGAGTAAATTTATAAAAGGTTTTGTTTAGTTTATGTTATGCAGTGGGGTATTTCCTTGTTGTTGGCCAGCTATTACAGTTCGATGATTTTCTTTATGATGATCTGAATGTTCAATAAAATGAACTCTCAATGCTTAGTGTTCATTGACTGTTCATTCAAGTAGCCATTCAATTAACTTTTTGTTCGATGGGTAAACATAAATCCGAGTTTATGATGACATCAAGCTTGCAGTCATCTGCATACTTGGTTGGCCACAATCCTTTTACATTAGCTTGGATCTCTGAGAAGTAAATGTCAAAGAAACGTGGCCACGGGACTTAACCCTGGAACTCTCCATTGTTGACTAGGAGGTAGAGCCCCTTCACCCTTACTCCTTATGTTCTATTTGTGAGCTAATATACTATCTGATGAGTTACATATGGGTTAACATTTAATTGGGAGACTTTATCTATGATACCTTACTGTAGGATAATTTCAAAACACCTTTGCAAGGTAAAGCTCTCATCCATGCCTCACTGAGTTTTTAAAAGAAGTTAACCAGGTTTAATAGGCAGGATCTGCCCTTGATGAAACCAAGCTAGGTTTGTATCAAGAGTCTGTAGATCATCTATATACCTATTAATTAGTTCCATAATAATTCTTTCCATAGCTTTACAGACAATGCTGGTCAAGCTTTTGGGTCAAGAATTCCCTGGCTCCATTATAGCCCCATCTTTGTGCAAAGGTATGATGGTTGCTATCCTCCTTTTATTCTGTACGAGACCAAACCTAAGGTTAATGTTGAGCAGACTCTGTATGGCATCTGACAATTCATGTTTTAGTCTAGCCAACAGGCAGTCTGGTATGTTATCCTTTAGTGTGGAAGCACTGCTCTTGGTCTTAGAGACTGCCTTGAGAATTTGTTCTTGGGAGGTTGAGGGGGTTGATGTGGGTATTGGGGAGACAGAAGAGAGAAGTGAAAATAGAGCTGAATTTGTCAGCTAGTGGCTTAACTTTGTCCTCTGGGTTTGAGTTTGTGTTATCATTGCTGTTAGCTCTTTGCAGTGCAGGGCATTGCTTTTGAGATATTTAACACTGTTGAAGAGGGATTTGTGGTTGTCTTACACCATGGTGGCTATTTTTCCTTCATATCTGGCTTTGGTTGATTTGATCTACAGTCCCTCCACAACTTCTTCACACTGGGGAATATAAACATCTGAGCAGTTACTGATACACGCTTTAAAGCAGCAGAGAATACCTTGGCAGTACAAAGTTTCACTTTTAGACCAATAACTGCACAGATAAGGGCTAAAAGTAGAGGTGTCTCTATAAACATCAGTAACAAGCATGCATCTAGGGTTATCAAACAGGATAATGTGCTAGAGGTCCTCCATGTGAAGGTTACCATACACAAAGTCCTGCACCATATCCTAGCCAAATAATATCTTATTTTGTTTTTCATAGGTTCATAGGTAGGTACTAGGCTATCAGCCCCAGGACCTGTATAAGCCTAGCCAAAAATGTACCCTGGCTTTTGTGACCCAAGAACATTATTTCCTGTGCCCCTGTCAAGCAGAGCCACAGAAGTCATCCCCTGGGTGAATTTCCTATTTCCCATCCAATCATCAAGATTTTTCTTGAAGAGTGCTAATGAGGAGCTTTGTTTGATATAGATAGGGAGTTTGTTCCAGAGTATGGGAAATCTCTGGGGCAAGAATCTATCCCTCCAGCATGTTCTGTTTATTGTAGTGACAAGGTTTAGGACCGCCTTTCCAGTTGTTGTAGATGTCTTGTGAGGTACAAAAGGAACCTTGATGGTTGGATGGGAGATAGGAAACTCACCCCAGATATCACATCAGTCAACCTGCTAGAGAGGGGTCCAGGGAAGTAAATACTGTGTGAAGAAATAGACAGGGAATTGTTATGGCTAGGCTTGTATAAGCCCTAGGGTTGATAGTCTAGTACTAACCTATGAACCTATGAACATACCAAAAGGGACATTGTACTCTATAATGGGTCTAATGAGTGATGAGTAGAGGGGAACAATGACCTCTTTTTTCCTGGATGAGAAACCTTTTGTAATGAGGTGTGCCATGTAGAAGGATTTCCTGACTACTGTGGTGATGTGATTATCAAAGGAGAGACTATTGCCCACCTGTGTCCCAAGGTCTCTTATCACACTTTTGGTGTTAAGTAGACTACCACCTATGTGGTAGCTCATGGGTACAGAGTTTTTATCAAAGGGAATGACAATGCACTTTTTGGCATTGAGCTTGAGGCCATGGCTTTGACACCAGGCATCTGTCTCAGTGAGGCCTTTTTGTAGGATGTCCACATCATTAGGAGTTTCGATTATGGTTCCTAGTTTGCATTCATCTGCGAACTTCGTTAGCCAAAGACCTTCTGTGTTAGCCTGTACTTCAGAAAAGTAGATACCAAACAGGAGAGGATCCACGACTGAACTATGTGGTACTCCACATGACACTGGTATTCTCTTTATACAACTCTTACATATGTATTTGCTTATTCTGAAGCTTGAAGATTTTTTTTCTTCAAGGACATTTGCTGTTTCCTCTGGCAGGGTGATCACTTCATTTTTGATTGATATATTAATATACATAGTTCTTCCCTTCATTTTTTCCAAGAAAAACATTTTTATTACTTTAAACCTTTATCAGACTCCTGTCAATAAATTGCTGATATAAATTAAGTAGTCAAGACCAGGACACAAATAGCTTGACTTCATTGTATATTTGCAAGGTAGATGTGAATTTTCTAAGTGTATCTCCACTGTTTAGTCTACACCAGACACACTGTGAATGTGCAGTCAAAGGAGAATAGAGTTTTGTTTGCTCCCGTCCCCAAATAATTTCTCACAGAAGTATTATAAGGGCATTTTTCTGATAAACAACAAATCTTTGAAATTAGCAAAAGCATTTTTATCTAGAGGTGTTACTAAATAATTCGGCTTTGTTTTGGTTAATTATTACCTGTTTTTTGGTGTCAGTGTAGAGGTATATGTTTTTTTTTTTTTGCTGACAGCTTTTGTGTTGTGGTTTACAGTACTATTTAAGTATTGTCATCAAGCCCTAGAAAAAACATCTCTCAAATGAAACAGTCCATTTCAAGAGCAACTTACTAAATGATTAAAATGTTGCACTGGAGATGGCCCACAAGTACTTTTAATACATGTTTGAAGTTAATGCAAGTAAACTGACCCTTTATACACAAAATATGTTTTTGAAAAATATTGTAAAGGAAAATGAGACGGTCAGATTATATTATGTTTTAACTCCTGACCTGAATAACATAAAATGGCTTTGTTTTTTTAACACCTTTATTGAATTATCATGTGTGCTGATATTACAGCAGTACATCTTACACATATGGCATTTCATTTGTGCAACACAAGTCACCAAGTGCATTGTTGTGTAGGAGAGAGAGAGAAAGCTAATAAATGTTTCACTTTGACTACGAATCCATACAAGGAGAGCAGTATTAAATAATGGTCTGCAACAGTGTGATCGTAAGTCTAAGGCAAAAGGTCAAACACTGACTACACCACAGAAAATCTCTTTCAGAAGTACACTTGCATTTTGCCAAAACATACATTCATCAAAAAGTCTACTCAAAACCACCTGTAACCTTTATTTTATGAAATAAGCAAGGCATATTGCCAAGGTACAGAAGTGTTTTGAATGACTAAGGTCTAGACATATGCTACTGAAGGCAGTATTCCTGGAAAGCTAACAAAAGTGTGTTGAATAATGTTTATTTTCTGTATTGTTAAAAAACATGTGTTATTTGAAATAAGTAATTCCTTTAGAGCGAGAGCAATTGTGTCTGCATAATAAATGAAAAATATGACAGGAAAATAAATCATCTCTGGAACAACTGTTCTTATTATGTCTACTTAAAACCTACCGTCTGATATTTGGTCATTTTCTTTGTCATTTCACAGTGAAAGCATATCATTTTGGTGATTGTGTTTGCATAACAGTTCAAAAGCTAGTCTAATGGAGTGATCTCTGCAAAGACCTCACATTTCAAACACAAATGACTACTCATTGTAAGTATAAATTTAGTGTCAGTTTCTAATTTTCCAACTGACACAGATGACTCACATGCAGAAGTGCTCAGCATTTTGAATTACAGAAAGACAGTATGCTTTGCACTTAACTATGTTTAATCTTTAATAAGTAGTATTGGGAAGTACACCATAAGAGATGACAAGTCAAGTACTATGTTACCAGTTTCTATCAGTTTTTTGTCAGATTATGAGACAGTGTACAGGAAAATAGGCCATAATGCATACGTACAGGGCTCTGAATTTGGCCAAAGGTTTCAAGTATTAAAGGACATATATGCATATGTTACATGCCACCTTTTCAAGAAACAAAGCACTGTACCCAGTTCATTGAAGTACATAGGGCATGATTACAAATCTACTCACATTACAAGTATACTTGAAATCACCTTAAGTCAGTGAAACGATTTTTTAATGCATTTTAATCAAACATCAAAAAATGTTTTACTCAAAATTATTTCTTAACCAGCTAGGCCCACTGGACACAATGTCCCTTTTCAGGGGCACCCCAGGAACAGTGTAAGGTTAAGTGACTTGCTCAAGGTCACGGAGTAGGCAGATGAGGGCTATGGGAATCAAACCCTGAATCACAACTACAGCTCAAAATGTTAATCTCTGCAACAGCTGTGCCAGTTATCAATAAAAATGATGTATCAATAACACACGCCATCTGCCAGTTTACACATTGACTTTAGGTGATGTGGTTACATTAACATATATAGATTTGACACCCCAACCCCAAGCAAAGGGAGGGTGGCCTAATGGTTAAGGTGTTTGCCTTACAAATGCAATGTTTGAGGCTCACAAGGGATAATTGGCTAGGCTTAAAATGGCTCACAAGGGCAGTTAGCTTAGTACTAATCTATGAACCTATAAGAAAAAAGGATTTGGTGATGATTATGGCATATTATACATAGATTCAAGATTTCTGAGACTAAGAATTCTTTTCTGGTTCCAGAGGTATAACAACTGGTACATTTAAAGTTAGCTTAAAATCAGCATAAGCAATTTCATGGATTTTTCATTAACATTTGATAGATTATGTTCTCTTATCTTTGAAATTGTAGCTCAGTGACTTTAAATCTACTCACAGAACAAAAGGAACATTTAAAAAACGTATTTCACAATCTGCAACATTTGTTTATTTATCTATGTATTACTGTTTGATAACTGGTTGATGGTCTGGTCAGTTGATCCATTTCAACCACGACTCAAACTCAAAGAACAAATCAAAGAGTATACAATGTACTATTTTAGGAAAACATAATAATCTATTGCAAAGTACAACATAAGACAAATCGCATTATAAAAATGTACAATTTCAGTTTGGTCACAGTAAATACAATTAATAGAAAATATACACAAATATAATAAAATGTTGACGATATAATAGTATGCATCAGAGTCAGAATGGATCTAACCTGAAGAATGCTATATGAGATTAACCATTGTTGTGGAAGCAGTCTGCAGAGAGATTCATTGAGCAGATGTTTTTTTTAAGAGCTTCTTTAAAGTTTGTAGTGGTTTATTGATTTTTCAAGTAGTTCCAGTAGCGGTTTCTAGTCTGGAAAAGGCTCTGTTTCTTACAGCATATCATAGACAGACTGTCATTCTAAGAACTTCTAAGGACATTTAGATTCTGATGTAATTGTAGTATCACCTTCAAGGGGGGGGGGGGGCAATAACTTTGTTTAATACTTTGAAGAGTAACATGCCTACCAGTAATAAACAGTAATATCACCTTGTAACGTACAGCAACATTTTGTGCAGCAGGGAGTCTGATAAAAGAATATATCTGCAGATTTTATTCTCAGCAATCTGTATTTTGAGGCTATTGTGGACTGAGCACAGTGCTAAGAGGAACCCTATAGTCTCGTTGGCTATTAGTACACTTTAGCAATGGCTAGACAGGCAGCTGGACAAAGAAGGTGACTAATCATGTAACATAGTTTGAGCAGTTTTTAGCTAGCAGGCCATTCTTGGTGGAAAATGAATTACAGATTTTTTCAAAAGAGATTTGGTTTAGACCACACTGGTTCCTGCTTCTGTCTAAGAGACATGGTGTTTGCACTACCTGTAGCTATTCTGTTTTTTTTTTTTTTTTTTTTTTTTTGTGGTTACAGAAACTTTGATGCATTTGAGTGTTAACAGGCCCCTTTCCAGGATATCCAGGCACTATCTCTAGCTCTGATTTTATTTTTAATGTTCACCATAAGCCACTGCATATTTCAGCTCTTAGCATTGTATTTTTAGGGAGTGCAGTGTATCCTATATGGTGGTAAGTTAGGATGTGAAGTGCCCCAGCGCAGCTGTGTGGTCAGTCATATCATAAAGAGTGGGTCAGTATATAACATTACAGAGGACATTCAGATCTGATAAATTATCATGGGGAATGCTCTCCCAATAACTTTCTGAGGAAGATTTTTATTTGTGGAATGACTGAGCTGACCTAACATGGAGATGGTCACTCACAGTGTTTGGAAGGACTTTAATACAGAGATACCTGTGTTGCATGTTGATTAATATTAGTGCAAGATGGAGCTATTACCTGGTCTTGTATTTGATCTAGTAGGTGCTGTAATAGCTGCAGCAAAACACTTTATTAAGGAGATGAATATCCCCACAGGTAGTATCGACAATGAAGTTACCAGGCATGACTGCAGTGTTATGGACCCCTTCTGTGTTATATGTTGCATAGTAGCCACTATGGAACGTGCTGGAACATATACTTCAATGGCCTCCTGGAGAGCATGTGTAGTAACTACCTACAAATGAATGTTTCTGCTCTAGGCTCCATTTATAGTTTAGACAACTCTTTTTCTAGTTAAGGTATCCTACTATTTAAATGAAAATGATTCTGCTTTTTTGATAATATGTGCGGTGTGGTGTATATCTGAGTCACGACATGTACCTTTTGTACCAGCCGGAAAATGATTGTCTGTGGGACCTGGGTATTTAAGCTCCTACGCAGAGGAGGAAAAATGTCCACAAATAAAATACCCTAGGGAAGCCAAGAATAAATGGATGACCAGGTAGGTTGCCTTAATAAAGGTACGGTGGGATGTCGGTGAAGAAGCTGGGCTACCGGTAAAGCCTTGAGAAAGGCTGTGCGTACCCAAGTGCTTGTGGTTGAAGGCTGAGTAAAGCCTTTAGAAAGGCTTTGTATACAGGTCGTAGTTCCGGCTGGTCAGGTCGCCTGCTGAGAGGAACCACTAGTGTGACAGCTAGAAATCAAAGATGAAACACACAGAAAAAACAGGCAAAACAATGTAAATGTGGCTCGGCTAAGGAGCTCTGCTCGCCATGGTGGCAAAAAATCAATGTAGTCGAAGTTCAGATTTTAGAAGGTCATACTTTATTGAAGTAAAACGTACTAGAAGTACAATCATCGTCGAAGTGTAGTTCCTGATTGGTTGATCACATCATATTAAAAATACTAGCATGCAGACATTTCTCTGACCTGTGGTCAAAGACTGTAGAGTATTATTCCCTGTTAAACCTCAGTTACTGTGTAATTTAGTGGATAAAATGCTGGTTAAGCAATGGGAGGTAATATGTCAAGATAGAAGGTATTTATTTGTTCCAAGATGAGTTACAAGTTGTATGCCCCCAAAACTCTGTAATAGGGACATATTTTTATTTCTTATTCTCAGATATAAAAATTGGAAATTGACTTAATAGTCCACTACTGGCTTCCTTAAAAATTAGCCTTGACTCATAGTGGAAGTTGAAAATGTGCTTGTACTATGGAAGCTCAGGACATAACCACCAGAGCTGTAGCTGTGGCAATTACCATCTTGTGCAATCCTACAGATGGCTTCCCTCTAGCAGGCATGATGTTAAGCAGAGATGCTTAAATGATTATTGGCACTTATATGATTGCATAACTGACTTGCGGGGACTGATTGGCACCTCATCCATGCTGCTGATATAGCACTCACTAGCAGCTCGTACCTAAAGCAGCTGCCCTGTTTGCCTCACCCTACCTACAGCTTTGGTGATTTATCAGAAACTGTTGCAATGATCATTAATGAATGACACTCTTGTCTGCCATTCACTATAATGGCACAGATTGAAAACAGATATCTTTTGGGGGGCTGCACCCCTATCCTTGAAAATGTACATATGCCAACTGCATAGCTACACAACATTGGTTAAAGGAGAAACACTCCTGAAACAATGCATGGTATCCAAAACACTGACCTTGAATGCAGCAATATTGAACAACACTTTGGTCACTGCAGTCTTGATTGTCAAGCACTGTTCATTATTTAACTAATAAGGCATGTCTAATGTATTTTGTTTACCCTTCTTTGCTTATTAAAGATATCACAACCCCATTTTTAACAGGATGCCCTAAAGAATGTCTACATTCAGTTCTACTGGTGCAGAACCCAGAGTTATTAGCTCAGGATGCATTTTAACAATGACGTGATCAAACCAAGCTGTAGGAAGTTGAACATGCTAATTTATTTCCTAAAAACTCATTTTGAAAGGCTAGATGTAAAAGTAACTTTTTTATATAACACACTGAACATCCGTTGAATCATTATATTTAGGAGAGAGGCCAATTAGCTGTGTTTGCAGATTTAGCCACTAAGGACAATATAAACTCAGATAATGTTGGTCTTCCCCATCCAGCACATGCTTCATAGTCCATGTGAACATTTCTTTTATAATTTCACTTATCCATTACTTTCATAAAACAACTACTTATAAATTCTTCTTTCCAGGAGTTACCAGAGTGTTTGTAGCCTGAATTATCTGCGGTAGACTGCCAGACGTACAATATTAAGGTATGGCATTACAGATGCTTAACCTGGCAAGGTAAAGTTATGGTACAGAAGTCCTGTCAACTTCATAGCAGCAAAACCTATTGAGGGGATTTACTGCAGCAAATAAATGGAATTTCTCTGACACTGAGGATGAACGGTACACATAATAACTAAATAGAATACTAGCTGTATTTATCATATTACATTGTTTTCAAATACATTTCCAGAAAATCTCAGCGGTCTTTCTTGCATGCAGAGTTGTGAGGATATTGTATTTACAGCCTCAGATACAGGTGCCATTTTGCTTGCATTCTTTAATATTTTAGCTTTGTATATAATAGAGTAATGATGTTTTTATTGACTGATTTGAAAGGTAATGCAAGTAGAGCCCTAGGTTTTGTTTTTGCGTAACTCTATTGCCTTATGGGATTAATTTGACTACTGTTAGTCTGCACATTCCTGCCAGATACCCACAGAGTGTAACGTTGGGCTTTGAGATGAAGTTGCTGTAAATTCAAAAATGACGTGCATTTTATGCAAATGCTAGGATAATGAAACAATAAACACCCATAGATTTTATTTCAAGTAAGTAAATGGGATTATTGTAGATTCAATAAAAGCTCACCACTGTTTGTTTGTACTGCTGCATTTTAATATTCTAAACACCAAAATGTGTTTTTACCTGTGTAATAAAAGCAGCAGTCCTGGTCAATAAAAAGTAATACCAGTCTTATAAGGTACCTGTAAAGCACTACAGATTTCTACTTTATTCAATCTATGTCCTGATACAACATTGAAGACAACTCGCTTTTTTGAACCGACTGTGATCATGAAGAAAATAAGAATGTGGTGTTAATAAATTAGAAAAATAATCAAAGGTTTATTAAACTTATTCAAGCATTCTTAAAATATTAAATTACATAGATCTAATTAGTGTGCATACAAGTGCTTTGATAGTAAAATATGACAACTGTGACAAATGTTAAAAAAACAAGAAAGAGCAGTTTGCAAATGAGATGCAAATTAGCAATGTATAAGAAATGTCTGACTGTTCTATGCCAATAAGGTGTTCTTCCTACTACTGTGCAGTTAATTGTCACTTTTTGATGGGCAAATGCACCATGTGCATGTGTGTGTGATAAGAAGTGATCCAGTCATTCTCTTTCTACTTTGCATTCTATGAAAATGTTTGCTTTTCAGTCTCAGTCCATCTGTATTCCACTCCAAGTTTCTTGGTTTGCTTGCACCAAAATAAGTTATTAGAAGCACCATGCACCAGCAAAGAAGAAGGAAGTACAGGCAAAAGAGTGTTCATCGAAACTTGGGTGAGCAGAAATTATTGGGCAGGTGTAGAAGGAAAAGGGGTATCATATGGGCTTTGATACATTTGAATGACCCACAGATGGGAATCGTGGGAATGCATGGCTTTCATATATCTGTGGATTCCAAGGTATGTATAGTCCTCACTGTACTTGCCTTAGAGATCTTCCAGAGACAAACTGGGGACATTTTGGTTATAGGTTCATAGGTTCATAGGTTCATACCAGGCTATCTGTCCTAGGGCATTTATAAGCCTAGCCAGAGTGTGTTTGGCTTTCACCACCCATTTTAAATTTATTTTGCTATGCCCTTTTTCGAGGTTAGTATACTGTGCCTCTGTCTAACAGTGACACAGAAGTGATACCCAGGGTAAACCTACGATCTCCCATCCACTCATCAAGATTTCTCTTGAAGAGACTCAATGAGGGACTCTGCCTAACCTGGACTGGGATTTTATTCCAGAGTGAAGGGAGCCTCTGGGTTATGAATCTGTCCCTCCAGCATGTCCTACATATTTCAGTGCTGAGGTTCAAGTCTCTCAAGCACGTAGCTCGATGGGATTTGGATTTTCTGAGGTGCAGCATGTCCATTAATTCTGGGTTGGAAATGGTTTTATATGTCAGGCACAGATCGCCTCTGAGCAAGTGGTATGCCACTGAGTAGAGCTGGAGTTTCTTTAACCAGGCAGCATATGGCATCTGTTTGTGCCCTTTGATCCTCTTGGTGAGGTACTTTTGGGGTCTTTCCAGTTGCTGCAGGTGTCTGGTGAGGTACATCCCAAAAGGGGTATTGTACTCAATTATGGGCCTGATGAGGGATGAGTAAAGAGGCACGATGACCTCCCCTCATCTAGATGTGAATCCCTTCATGATTAGGTGGGCTATATAAAATGTTTTTCTAACCACTTTGGCCACGTGGTTTTCAAATGAGAGATTGCTATCAACTTGGGGCCCCAGGTCCCTAATTACTTCCTCCGTACTTAATGGATTACCACCTATGTGGTAATTTGTGGGCACTTTGTTTTTGCCAAAGGGGATGACTATACACTTTTTGGCGTTTAGCTTGAGGCCATGGCTCTGGCACCAGATGTCTGTTTCTATGAGGCCCTTTTGTAGGATGCTTGTGTCCGCTAGAGAGTCAATTATGGTGCCTAGTTTACAGTCATCTGCGAACTTGGTCAGCCACAGTCCTTCCGTGTTGGCCTGTACCTCCAAGAAATATATACCGAACAAGAGAGGTCCCAGGAGTGAGCCTTGTGGGACGCCACTTGTAACTGCTTTGGAGTCTGACATGGCTCCAGCAATTCTAACCATGTGGGTTCTGTCCTTGAGCCAGTTTGCAACCCATCTAGTGACATAGGGATTTATATTTAAGCTGGTGAGCTTATCTATAATGCCCAAGTGGGGTATTGTATCGAAGGCTTTTGTGAGGTCCAGGTAGGCTGTGTGGACCACCTTCCCCTCGTCAATGGCCTTGGTGACTGTTTCAAAGAAATCAACCAGGTTTAATAGGCAGGATCTGCCCTTAACAAAGATGAACTGGGTAGGATCCAGTGTCTGTAGGTCCCCAATATCTTTATTTATGAGGTCCATGATGATCCTTTCCATAGCTTTGCAGACCAAGCTAGTCAGGCTTATGGGGCGATAGTTTCCAGGATCCGTTGAGGCACCACCTTTGTGGAGAGGATGCTGTACGCCACTCTTTGGGTACATATCCTGTAGTAAGGCTGAGATTGAACAGTAGTTTTATGTTTGGGTTTAGCTCTTCTTGGAGTTCATGTAGGACGCAGCCCGGGACACCATCTGATCCCATTGATGCTGTGTTTTTTGCTTTGGAGAGGGCGGCTCTTACCTGAGCATCTGAGATGTCAGGGGGGCAGTACTCTGCTGGGATAGATATTTGCCCTTTTGGTGGGGGGGGAGTTTGCGCTGAACCTGTCAGCTAGGATGTTGGCAATGTCTGTGGGTTCGTGTATTTTTGTCATTTTGGACTAATTCTGAGCATATCTGGGAATTCTCACCCAGGTTCCTAACATAACTAAAGAAAGCCTTGTGATTATCCTTAGTGTCCTGTGCAATCTTTCTCTCAAAGCTGGCCTTAGACAATTTTATGAGTGCCCGTAGTTTTTTGCTAATACTGATCAGAGATGCCTTCCCTTTTTGGGATTTTGCTCTATCATGTAGTAGCTTCTTCCTTCTATTGTATAGTTTATTTATGGCTGGGGTCCACCAGACAGGACGCCTGCCTTTGGAGGATTGGGTCTTGGTTTTATTTGGGATTGCATGATCCATGCATTCCTGAAGGTGTTCATAGAATGTGTTTATAAAGGATTCTGTGGTCTGGGCCGTATTTTCCACAGGCCCGGGGGCTTTGAAGGATTCCACCTCAGTTTTGAGGAGTGTGAAATTTGCTTTAGAGAAGTTTTTCACTGTGGTTTTCTGGGCAGGGGGTGGGGTCGGGGTGTGAATATCCAGTGAGATTAGTTTATGGTCTGATCTTACCAGTGAGGGATACACTTCTGGTCTGGAGCATAGAGCCCCCATGTTGGTGATGATCAGGTCCAGTATGTTTTCCCCTCTTGTGGGACTGGTAACAAGTTGTTCCATAGCATTTGAGTTTATAAATTCTAGGAACCTTTGGGCTAGGGTGTTGGAGCTAGAGTAATACTCCCAGTCTATGTTTGGGTAGTTGAAGTCACCCAATATAATGGTGTTTGGAGAGACCTTCATATTTTCCAGTGTTCTCAGCAAGGCAGAGTGGGGTTCCTGGGTTTGAGAGAGTGGTCTGTAGCAGGCTATAAACTGGAAGGCAGTTTTACCCACAGTTAGTTGCACATGGATAGTCTCTGATGCTTCGTGCTGTGCCAACAACCTGGAGGTGTGGGTATCTTTGACGAATATTGATACTCCCCCTCCTTTTGTGGTTCGGTCCAAGTTTTGGGGCCGAAAAGCATGGTATGAGGTATAACCTGGTAGTGCTGGGATAGGTTCATAGGTTCATAGGTTCATACTAGGCTATCTGCCCGAGGGCATTTACAAGCCTAGCCCATAGTTTTGTGGCTTACGCCACCCCTTTAGTATGGGGAACTATACCCATTATTTTGCTGTGCCTCTGTTGAGCAGTGACACTGAGGTAATCCCTGGGGTATATCTGCGATCTCCCATCCATTGGTCAAGATTTCTCTTGAACAAGGCCAGCGAGGTGCTCTGCCTCACATATACCGGGATTTTATTCCACAGCATAGGGAGTCTTTGGGTGATGAATCTATCCCTCCAGCACGTCCTATTAATAGCCGTGTCGAGGTTTAAGTCTCCCGCCCTTGTGGCTCTGACGGATCTAGATTTTTTGAGGTGAAGCATATTCATCAAATCTGGGTTTGACATGGCCTTGTATGTTAGGCAAAGGTCACCTCTGAGCAAGCGTGGCGACTGAATAGAGCTGGAGTTCTTTCAGTCGGGCAGCATAGGACAGATGTTTGAGACCCTTTATCCTTTTGGTGAGGAACTTTTGTGGCCTCTCCAGCTGCTGCAAGTGTCGGGTCAGATACATTCCGAATGGGGCATTGTACTCAATCATTGGTCTGATGAGTGATGAGTATAGGGAGACTATGACCTCCCTTGATCTAGATGAGAATCCCTTCATGATAAGGTGGGCAATGTAGAAGGTCTTCCTAACTACTTTAGCTACATGGGTGTCGAATGACAGACTACTATCAACCTGGGTCCCCAGGTCCCTGATAACTTCTTCTGTGCTCAGTGGATTGCCACCTATTTGGTAGCTAGGGGTAACCTTGTTTTTCCCGAAGGGTATGACTATGCATTTTTTGGCATTTAACTTTAGGCCATGGCTCTGGCATCAGTTATCCATTTCTGTGAGACCCTTCTGAAGGATATCTGTGTCAGATGTGTTTTCTACTATGGCGCCCAGTTTGCAGTCATCTGCAAACTTTGTCAGCCATAACCCTCCTGTGTTTGCTTGTACTTCAGAAAAGTAGATGCCAAACAAGAGTGGGCCCAGGACTGAGCCCTGTGGTACACCACTTGTGACAGGCTTTGAGTCTGACATGGCGCCAGCAACTCTGACCCTGTGGGTTCTGTCACTCAGCCAGTTTGCAACCCATCTTGTGATGTATGGGTTAACATTTAAGCTGATGAGTTTTTCAATGATACCCGAGTGGGGTATTGTATCGAAGGCCTTCGCCAGATCGAGGTAGGCTGTATGGACTGCCTTTCCCTCATCAATGGCTTTGGTGACTGTTTCGAAAAAGTCAACCAAGTTTAGAAGGCATGATCTGCCTTTGACAAAGCCAAACTGGGATGGATCCAAAGTCTGCAAATTCCTATTTCTTTATTTATGAGGTCCATTATGCTCCTCTACATCGCTTTGCAGATAAGGCTTGTCAAGCTAATGGACGGTAATTTCCAGGGTCGGTGGAGGCACCGCCTTTGTGAAGTGGGACCACAGTTGCAGTGTGCCACTCCCTGGGTATGTATCCAGAGGTAAGACTATGATTAAACAGCTGTCCTAGCTGTGGGTTTAATTCCTCGTTGAGTTCGTGGAGCACACAGCCGGGGACACCATCAGGTCCCATGGATGCTGTGTTTTTTGCTTTGGAGAGAGCAGTTCTCACTTGGGCGTTGGAGATGTTTGGGGGGCTGCAATCGCTTGGTATAGATATCTCTCCTTTTGGGGGAGGGGAGAAGTTTGCACTGAACCTGTCAGCCAGTATGTTGGCAATGTCTGTAGGATCAGTAATCTTCACATCATTTTGAACTAGTTCTGAGCATATCTGGGAGTTTCCTCCCAGGTTTCTAACATAGCTAAAGAAGGCCTTATGATTGTCTTTTGAGTCTTTAGCTATTTTTCTCTCAAAATTTGCTTTGGATGATTTTATGAGAGCTCTTAGTTTTTTACTTATAGTGATCAAGGGTGTCTTACCTTTTAAGGATTTTGCTCTATCTTGTAGTAGCTTCCTCCTTTTGTTGTAGAGTTTGTTTATGGCTGGGGTCCACCAGACTGGACGCTTGCCTTTGGTACAAAGAGTCTTTGTTTTGCTTGGGATTGCCTTATCCATGCAGTCCTGCAGGTGCTGGTAGAAGGCATTTGTAAGTGATTCAGCGGCTTGAGTACTGTTTTCCCGGCTCGGGGCCTTAAAGGAGACCACACTAGTCTTTAGAAGTGTGAAGTCGGCTTTCGAGAAGTTCTTTACTGTGGTCTTTTTTATTTCAGGTGGGGGTGGGATGAGGACCTCCAGTGAGATTAGTTTGTGATCTGACCTCACCAGTGAGGGGTATACTTTCGGTGTTGAACATTGTGCTCCCATGTTCGTGATGATGAGATCAAGTATGTTTTCTCCTCTTGTGGGGATGGTGACTAGTTGTTCCATGGCATTTGAGTTTATGAATTCCAGGAACTTTTGGGCTAGGGTGTTTGGGCTTGAGTAGTGTTCCCAGTCTATATTAGGGTAATTGAAGTCACCTAGTATGATGGTGTTTGGTGATACATTTATCCCCTCTAGTGTTTTCAGGAAGGCCATGTGAGGTTCCTGAGTTTGTGAGGGTGGCCTGTAACATGCTACAATTTGCAGAGCAGTCTTGCCTATGGTTAATTGCACCTGGATGGTCTCCGATGCATCGTGCGTTGCCACCAGTCTTGAGGTGTGGGTGTCTTTGATGAATATGGATACCCCCTCCTTTCTTGGTATTGTCCGGATTTTGGGGCGGAACGCATGATAAGAGGTAAAACCTGATAGTGCTGGGGTGCTCTCAGGAGCCTTGAACCAGGTTTCTGTCACTGCACAGACATCGATGTTCTCCATACTGAGAAGGGCCTCGAGTGCGTGCATTTTGAGATTTAGACTTCTGGCATTGAGCAGCATTACCCTTAGTTTTTTTCCTTTTTGTGTTCTAGGGTGGTAGGTTTAGAATTTGAGCCTTGCCTAAAAAGGCACTATGGGGTGGCAAGAGCCTTTGCCAATATCCGGAATCCCAGGGTGACAGGTGCAAGCCGTCCCTTGAAGCAGCGTGGCCTGTCCAGCATGTCATCCCAGGCAGACAGACATTGGATCCTCTTTGAATGACACCAGAGTTTAAGCCAATTGTTAAAGCTGATCATCTTATCTCTGTATTGTGGCATGATTCTTGGTGAAGGTAGGATACTGCTCAAGGTCAGGGTCATACCTGCCTGGGCTACATAATCAGAGAGCTCCTCAATGTCTCTTTTCATGTAGTCCAAGGAGGTATGTCTCAGGTCGTTTACACCAGCGTGGACAATGACTGAGTCGTATTTGTACCTGCTGTTGAGAGACCTGAGTGCTTGCGTTATGTGGTGGATTCTAGCGCCCGACAGGCAGCTTACGGTGACCTTCTCCTTACTCAGTCTGGTGAGCGGACGTCAGTGTGTCTGACTATGGAGTCACCAATGACTAGTGTGTCTGGCATTGTGTTTGGCCTTAAGGGCTGTGACTGTTTGACACTCTGACTGTGAGGTCTATGTGTTGCAGGTGTTGTGTTCTGAGGTGATGGTTGTTTGGGTGTCTGCTTTGGTGGCCTCTGCTGTTTTGGTAGATTTTTGATCAGAGCCGAGTATGTCTTTGTGTGTTTATGTGTATGATTTGAGGTTGTGATGGTACTATGTGAGACTGGGTCTATAGTGTGTGTGGTAACCTTCTCCTCCTGACTGGTCTTGCCAGTCCTATGTTGAGAGAGCTCAGCCTCCAGTTTGGCCGTATAGTTGCATCTCTCGCATGTATTTGTGTTTTGTGGGAGGAGGAGAGGGTTGTTCAGTGTACATGAGGCAATTGTAACATTGCCTCAATATTCCCAGGTTCACCAGCTGAGCAGGAGAGGACACTAGCAACTGATCCCTCGACATGCTAGAAGGACTAGACAAAATAACTTTAAAAGAGATTCCGGGGACGTGGGTGACCGAGAAATGGGGTTTGCCTTTTGGGGTGCTATCTATAAGAGTGCCATATCAAGGTAATAAGTACTGTAGGAGCAAGTGCTAGGTTTAACAGATAGAGAAAAGTCTACTTGGAGTCAAGTAGAGATGATCTTTTTAGGTATTAGAGAAAGTGCTAGTAACAGGGATGCTTAAAGGTAAGATTGAAAAGAATGCACTCTGCAGTGTGCACTAGAGAAGTTAGATATGAAAGTAGGTAACTTGAGTTTTACCTGTTTAAAAAGTTAAGGTTTAGTGGAGAGTTACTATTTTTAAAACAGCAAGATGGACTGAAAGGGTGGTTACTTTTGTATTTTGGTACTATGAAATACTGTAGGATGGCCAATAAATTTAAATAATTGAAGGGGTGGGATTTCAAAAGTGATGGTTTTGTGATTACTCACATAAGCCAGTGAAAGTAGAGAGAAATGAGATATATGGTCAGATTAACATAAGAGGCGGGCAACTAGAAAGACAGTGGTATTTAACAAGACAACTTAAATGGGTGGGAGGGACGGAAAAATTCTGCCTGACTCAGAACAGAGAGAGCTGTGGTCTCTTTTGAAGTTTTAATATGCTGTTAAAACAGAATGCAAGCAAAACACAAGGTAAAGAAAACAAACTACAGTATTCAAAATATAGAAAGGCAATACAGAAATACAAAAAATAACAGCAAACTAACCTTTCCTTCACAGCAAAGTGTAGCAGAGTCTGGATGAGCCTTTCTGCTCTTGGGAGCCTTGAACCAGGTTTCTTTTACTGCACAGATATCGATGTTCTCCATGCTAAGGAGAGTTTCGAGTGCGTGCATCTTGAGGTTTAGACTTCTGGCATTGAGTAGCATTACTCTTAGTTTCTTATCCCTTGTGATACCTATGGAGGTGGGTTTGTCTTTTGAGTCTTGCCTAATAAAGGCACTATGGGGGTGGCAAGAGCCTTTGCCAGTATCCGAAAGCCCAGGGGTGACAGATGCAAGATGTCCCTAGCAAAGCATCATGGCATGTCGAGCATGTCATCCCAGGCTGACAGGCATTGAATCCCCTTTGAATGACACCATTACTAAAGCCAATTGTTGAAATTGATCATCTTGTCTTCATATTGTGGCATCATTCTTGGTGAGGGTAAGATACTACTCAAGGTCAGGGTCATACCGGCCTGGGCTACATGCTCAGAGAGCTCCTCTATGTCTCTTTTCATGTAGTCCAGTGAGGTATGTCTCAGGTCATTCACATCAGCACGGACAATGACTGAGTCATATTTGTACTTGCCTTGGAGTGACCTGAGTGCTTGTGTTATGTGGCGGATCCTAACACCCAACAGGCAGCTCACCATGACCTTTTCCTTGTTCAGCCTGGTGAGTGGGAAGTCAGTGCGCCTGATGATAGAGTCACCTATTACAAGTGCATCAGGTATGTTGTTTAGCCTTAAGGGCTGTGACTGTTCGGCACACTGGCTTTGTGAGCTATGTGCTGCATGTGTTTTGTTTTGAGGTAGCAGTTGCTTGGGTGTCTGCTTTGGAGGTCTCTGCTGCTTAGACCAATTTATTTTAGAGCCTCCAAGTATGTTTTTGTGTGTTTATGTGTTTGGTTTGCTGTCGTGGTAGGTCTATGTGAGACTGGAATTGTAGTGAGTATGGTTTCCTTCTCCTCCTGACTGGTTACGCCAGTACTGAGTTGAGAGAGCTTAGCCTACAGTTTGGCTATATGGTTGCATCTCTCACATGTGTTGGAATTTGTTGGGAGGAGGAGACCCCAGGCTTCTGCCTTGATGATACTTCAGCAGTGACCCAATATACTCTTAGAACATATCTCACAGACTTCTGCCATGAAGATAATTCAGTAGTTACCCAGTATATTCTTAGGACATGCTGATCATCATATCAGCTTCCTGGTGTCACTACAGAACTATGACAGTGCATGCATGTCTTCTACCATTTCTGCTTCCTGGTGTCACTTCAGAACTATGACAATGCCATACATGCCATCTATCATATCTGCTTCCTGGTGTTACTTCAGAACTATGACAATGGCATGCATGCCTGCTATCATGTCTGCTTCCTGGTGTCACTTCAGAACTATGACAGTGCCGTGCATGTCTTCTACCATTTCTGCTTCCTGGTGTCACTTCAGAACTATGACAGTGCCATACATGCCTTCTGTCATGTCTGCTTCCTCTTTCAGGATAGTGTTTTTAGAGCAAAGCGGTATCCTAGGTTCATATTACCAAAACTTGAGACATTACATTTACTTACATTAAATTCCATGTTGCACTTCCTGGTCCAAATCTCCAAACTGTCTAAACAATGAGCATCACATTGGTCTAACACCTTTGTGTCCAAAGACCTAGTTTTTGAGTAGTCAGTGATCTTGCTTACCAAATACCTCTGTTGATGAGGGAAAACTCAACATAAAGATAGTTACCAAAGCAGTGCCTAAAGCAGACCCTTGTGTACCCCTGAGTCAGTCCCTTTATCTTATTGTGTACCCATTTACTTTCTTTGCAGCTGTTAATCTCATGGTGTCATTGTGTGGGACAGCATCAAAGGCATTTGTCATGGCTAAGTGGATGACATCGACAGCAAGACTCACATCCGATGCTTTCCATACCAATCGATAGACGCTAAATAGACAAAGATAACCCAACGTGAAGCAGTGTCGAGTTAAATCTATTCTGCATGTGATTTTTATCAAATATCAGATATCAACACATTTAATATCCTCTGAAAACTTTTCCCTCAGAAGGAGTGTTAGGCTAACTGGTCTGAACTTGTCCACAGATGTTTTATCTCTCTCCGGGATACAAGTACTACTATGTTCCCTTTCCAAATATCTAGTGCATACCCATGTTTTGGTGATTCCTGGAAGAGGTAGAGTATTCATGGGGTTACAAGTCCTGTACTGTTTGTAGGGAAATACCCAAAACCATCAGGACCAGCTGCAGTATGGGGCTTAATAGCCTCTGTTGCATCTTTCAATATTTTGTCACTTATTAAGGGACGTGAGTTAACAATCTTTTGGATCTGCTCAGTAATAATAATTACCTTTATACCATTTGGGGTGGTAAACTTGTTTAAAAAGACATTATCAAGAAGGTTAGGGGTCAGTCACTAGATTGTCTTTTACCATAATATATATACCTAGTAAGATGTCCTTGAAAAGTTGTCTAGGGAGTTTGCAGAATTTTTTTTTCATTATTATTATTAACAGCAATGCATACTACCAGTATGAGCTCATATTTGCTTTTAGTTTTGTGAAAGAGTTTCTTAAATGTATTGTCAGCACTTGATATCTTTTCTTGTTTCTTTTTATACATGTTATAGGTTCATAGATTAGTACTAAGCTAACTGCCCTTGCAAGCCATTTTAAGCCTAGCCAGTTATCCCTTGTGAGATTCAAAGCCTGCACCTTGTGTCTGTAAGACAAGCACCTTAACCATTAGGCCACCCTCCTAATCCATTACAGTAATGATCCTTTCCTTTTTTATCAATCGCTTTTGTCTACCACTTACAGCCAAATTTTGCTGCTTTCTCCTGAAGTAGACTTTTTGCTATCAGTTTATTGCTGTTTGTAGAATGTTTCCCAGCAATCTTTGATTTGATTTCAACTGCATACTTTTGCCCCAATTCCATTCCTTTAAAAATGTATTTATTTCAAAGTAATCCGAGTATTTTAGTGCTATTTTCTCCTTGAATTTCCCTTGGCTTCTCACTGATAAATTCCCACATAATGTTAAGGGGTTCAGAACCTAATAATTTCAGGTACACACTTTACTAGTGAGTTAATATTTTTCACCCAAGCCACATTTAGCACGTTTCTATTCCTATTTGGCACACTTATTATCTGGTAGTAGCCATGCTCTTTATTCGCTCCAACTAACTCACCGAGAGCTCCAGACATCACAGTTGTATTGTGCAAATCTATTTTAGGGCCATTTAATTCACCAGCAATTATGCCAAAAGCTTTACTATAATAGGAGCAAAATGTGGTACTGAAGCCCCCTGTTTTCTTCTTGCTTGGCATGATAGCCTCTACAATCGAGAGAGATATGGGTACGCACTCTTCACATGTTCTTTTTTCCAGAATAAATTAAAAGCAATTGTCTCATAGACCTTATCTAATAATGATAAGTGGATAGCTTTTTGAAATAGACAAACACATCCACCTTTTTAACACTTCTAAAATTATGGTATCCACTATAGTTAGGTAATATCAAAGGGTGGTTCTCCTCAGAGTACAAAGTTTCCATATACAAATAACAATATGATATACCTGCTCTTTGTTCTTGCCTCAAGAACAGTAAATTTACTGTTTAAACGTATTGCATTGCACGTTAGAAAGTTAAAGTTTTACCTAACATTTGGTTTAGATCATGTTGTTCTATCCTTCATCCTAAAAAATGTTTGCTACGTTAGTTAGTTTGCCCAGTATTAGCTTATTCTTTTGATAGTTAAGATAAAACTTGTATGAAGTAAAGCAGACAGCGCTATCCATCATTTCTTCACATACAGTAATTCCTAAAGAATCTGCTGTGAAGTGGTCTCTTCTTATTCAGCTGGTGAACTATCCAGCTATCTTTACTAATGTTTTCTTAAATCTTTGATCACAGATACCATCACACATCATAATTAAAGAACTTTATTTTTACTAAAGTCACCAATGCATTTTACAATGCTTTAAAGCCTAGTACTATTGGTGTAGCCTACATCATATACTGTTCCACATGATTTTTTGCTGACTTTTTGTTGACAGGAAAGCTTTGACTTTTGTGGAGGATCACTATAATACCATAGTTGGAAAATATGTCCTTTCCTGGGTATTTTGCAATTAAAAACTTGGTGCTGGTGTATTTTAAGTAGTAAGGCGTGTGATACGCACAACCCTTAACATGTGGGTTGCAGGGGGAGAATACCCTCCTGCAAAAAACATGGGTTTTGATTTGTGTACTCAGAGGTTATATCTCAGAGCATGTGTATTGGGGCATAGATAGCTATTTTTGTTGACTTCCTAGGTTAGACAACATTGTATACTTATATAACAGTATAGACTCAGACTGATTCAGGGTCATAATTGTTGTAAAACGTGAGTGTCATCAGCATAACATTCATATCTGAAGTACATGATAAGCACAATTTTCTTTACCCTGTTTGCATTGAAGTTCAATCAGATTGATTTTTGTTTTGGATTAATATGCTCATACCACATTCGTCCTGTGAAAAATGTATTTTAAAATGTATCCATTAATGAATGAGCTGCTAACGCTACTGTACTGGGGATTTCCAGAACATTCTTCAGGTTTTGCAAATGCTACGTTGGGAAGTACCCCAACCTTCTTGGTGGAAAAGCTGTCTAGAAACTTACTAAACTGTGTAGTATTCGTTACCATCTAAAATAATGCAAACTGTAATGACTTAGGCCCTGATCAGTGAAATACATAAGAAATGATAACACTAAATCTAGATTTTAGAAAGTGAATATTAAAATAGCCATAATTCCCCACAGCTTTGACTGGGCATGTTGTTTACAGCCAAAACAACAGTAACAAGACTCTACATGTCCTGAAATATGCTGACGTTGCCATAGTCATAAGAGTTTCTTTTTTTTTTTTCCAAAACTTTATTTCATTTTAGTTTCATTATTTTAGTGTACAATAACAAAAACTTATTTTACTGAAATTGGTCAGCATACAAAGACAGATAAGGCCATTTATCATTCAAATAACCAACAAATAATTTAAGGCTTAGATTCATAGGTTTGTACTAAGCTAACTGCCCTTGCGAGTCATTTTAAGCCTAGCCAATTATCCCTTGTGAGACTCATACCCTGCACCTTGTGTTTGTAAGGCAAACACCTTAACCATTAGTCCACCCTCCCAATTGATTTCTTTGATGTCCTTTAGAGAGTTATCCTTACTTGCATAAAAATCCCAGACAGTTAAGTCTTTTATTTGGGGGAAGTGGTCAAGATTTATCATTTTATTACCCAGTTTTAGGTTTGGGTTTAAATAAATGGGCTGCAAGAGTATAAGTGCATTTGTTAGACCTAGTGAAGAGAAGAGCTTTTGGAATGAATTAATTTAATATTTGATTAGATTATGTAGCTTAATCTCTTTTAATACAGGTTTATTTATGAAGGGCAGTGATTTGGGATTTATATTACACAGCTTTACATGTGCACGCCAAAGATCAACCCATTGGGGGGAATGAGTTGAGTTAATTGGATTATGGTCTGCAATTAACATGATTTTGTTGGCACAAACTATGTTGTAGTATAATCTAAAAGCTGCTGTTCCCAGTCCCCCTTGTTTTTGGGAAGCATTAATTTTGATAGGGAGATCTGTGGGGTCTTAGGAAACCACATGAATTTAGTTAATGTTTTGTTTATTTTTTTTAAGAAGTTTAAAGGGATGTTGCTGTTTGTTGCATTAAATTGGTATAATAATCTGATAGTAACAATGCTTTCACCAATACACTGTGGTGGTGGTGCTGCGGTAGCATTGTCGCCTCACAGTAAGACATTGTCCTGTTCGATTCTCAGCTAGAGCATCTTCTGTGTGGAGATATGTGTGAATGGGTGTACCTTTGTTGAAGGTTGTGCATCAGAGCTGGCAAATTGGCATGTGAAAATCTACTGCCAATCATTAGCAGACCAGAGTTCCACTGTGGTGACCCCTAGCCAGGAAAAAGCCGAAAGACACCACAACAACACTGATCAGTAGAGCAATCTTCCTTTTCCCAAGCAAAGGTATTTGATTCCTCTGAATGTATGATGTCAAGAGCATTCACTCCTGCCAGTAACAATTTATTTTAATATTTAAAGTTGCACAGCCTTCCTACCAGATCCATAGCAGGCTTATCTGACACCCAGTGCCCTCCAGGATTTAGCAAAAAAAAGGCCCCTTTTCTGACTGGTAATCCTCAAAGGATTTTAGACAACTCAAGTATGATAGGCTTTAGGATCTGGCAGTCACTGCTGTTTAATGGACCTTGGAGAAACATTGGCACCCACAACAATCTCTCTTCCAAAATATTTACAACTTGCTCCCGAAAAACTTGGTCTCTTGGTCCACCATTCTGCCTAGCAAAATATTTTTAAGTAGAAATGACACATAATGCTTGGTTTTGGTAGGCTACTAAATGGCATTAAAAACACTTATTCAGAATGCATCGATTTTGGTCAACACTTCAGCCACTGTAGTCTGGCGTTTCAAGAACTGTTAAGTTATGAGTGACAAAACATCTGATATCCACCTTTGCTTCCTAAAGATGCCTCAACACCATTTTCAACACTGTGTACCAAGGAACTTGTCCATTGGGTAACACACTTCTGATATCCACCTTAGCTTCTTAAACATGTCACAACATCATTTTCAACAGTGTGCACTAAATAACTTGTCCATTTTATTTATTTAACAGTTGTTTAGTGGGAAAGTCCAACTTGGGATGAGACAATTTTCAGTGGAGACCCTGGGAGAAATGCTCCAGACACGTCTTTGTAAATGTGGGAGGAAACCCGAGCACCCAGAGAAGACCCACACAAATGCAGGGAGAAAATGCAGACTCTGCACAGAGGGCACACCAGCTGAGAATCTAACCAGCGAACCTCTTGATGTGAGGTGACAACACTACTGCTGTACCACTGCACTGCCCATTCAATTCCACTGGCACATAACCCAGTAGCTCAGGACTGACCATGAGGTGAGTAGATTGAAGTATAGGAAGTTGAAAATATTAACCTATTTTCTTAGAAATGATTTTTGAAAAGATAGATTTAAAAAAGTTAACCTTTTCTAAATAATGTTAGGAATCTGTGGAGGCATTTTATTATTAGAATAGGGGCTTTTTCAGCTGTGTTTGCAGACAGTCAACAAGAACTAGATGCACACAGACAATGTTGCTCTTCACCATAGAAAATGTACTCCATAATTCATATTAATTATTTTTAATGATTTTATTTTATTTCTTTGCTCACTGTTTATAACCACTATTCATAAATACCTGTTTTCAGGGGATGACTTGATATTACTGTTTAAATCCCTTTCTTCAAATTCACAGATGTATCAAATGGGGTTGTCACATAGTATGCAAATGGTTGAAGCTCATTTTGTGTTTGTAGTCTCAATCTACTGTACTAAATTGCCAGACTGTGTAACACAAATGCCACAATATTCACGTGACATTACAGATGATTTACCTGTCATCCTAATGTAATGCTACAGAAGTGCTTTTGAAACTGAAGGAAGAAAAACCTAGCAAAGAGATTTAATTTTGCAAATAAATGTTATTTCACAAAAACTGTAGAGCAAAAGTACACAGAACATGAACAGAATAATAGCTGCATTGATCACATTATACTGTTTTATAAGAATGTTCAAGAATGTCTCAACTGCTTTTCAGGGTACTGAGCTGCTCCGGGATTACATTTTCAGCTTCAGAGGCTGTTCTGCAGGCATTGTTTAACATTTGACCATTGTTGATAAGTGATTAACACTGTTTTTATTGAATAATTTTGTAGACAATGCAGTCAGAGCTCTGCAGTGATTTCTAAATATCTCCAGTCCCTAATGTAACAGCTGTCAGGTAAAGCATCCTTGCCAGAGATAGTTGCAGAGTGCAACCTGGAGCTTCAGATAAAGTAGATGTGAACTGGAAAATGATGTCTATTATAGATAACAAAAACAATAAACGCTCATAGATTTTATTTCAAGTAAATAAATGTGATTACCTTGGTTCTCAGTAAAAGCTTAGCTGCTACTGTGTACTAATGAGTTTTAATATTCTAAACCTCAAAGATGCTTTTTTTCACAATGAAGTAAAAGAAATTGTCTTGGCGAATAAATACTGATAGCAGTGTTATAAGACAGTTGAAAGCCACTGTAAAGTTCTGGCTTTTTCCAAATGATGGCCTAATAACCTCAGCGTATGACTCAGAAGGCTACCATGTTCTTTGAACTGACTGTTATAGTGAAGAAAACTAGAATGGGTTATATTATTTTATCATAATAGTTGCAGTGTTAATGAATTAGAAACATAATTAAGGATTTTTTTAAACTCATTCAGTCATTAAGGAGTTACTAAAGTATATAAACCTATTCACTTTACATATATATATATGGTTATAATTATAACAATTATAAAAATCAATAAGTCAGATAACAACAAGGTTCAGAGTGTTAAGGAAAGAATACCACAGTAATACTGTAGCTAAATAGGATAAATGTTTAAGGTGGAAAACTATTGGAAACAGTTTTCTGTGTTATCAATTTGGCATAAAACATATGCCAATGTCATGTCTTTATACAATGTCACTGGAGGCAAAGCTCTCCCATAAAAGTACTCCTAATGTTAATAAGGTTGTCAATAGCATACACGCTGCACCCATCACACACAATTCAAAGCAGACATATTGACCGACATATGCTGAGGCACATATATGTAACCTTCCTAAACCAAAAAGACCTCCTAGATGAAGTACACATAACAAATACCCACAGCAGCCCCAAATGCTCCCTTCTAAACCAACTCCCACATCAAAACATAAAGCCACATCTCATGGAGCCTCTACTTCTAAGCTTATAAGGCAAGCCACCACACAATCCACCATTCTAGTCATAGGAGACTCCATCGTGAGACACACTGATGTCCCCCTCACCAGGCTGACTAAGGAGAAAGTTACAGTCCGTTGCTTATCAGGGGCTAGGATCTCCCACATTACGTATGCACTCAGGTCACTGGATCACAATTACCAATATCGGTTATAGTCTATGTGGGAGTAAATGACCTGAGACAAAACTCCCTGGACTACATGAAGAGACACATCATGAAGCTCTTGGAATACATGTCTCAGGCTGCTATGAGCCTAGCACTGAGCAGCATTTTGCCTTCTCCAAGGATGATGCCACAAGATGAATGACTTTAATAATTGGCTTAGTTTCTGGTGTCATTGTAAGGGGGTGCAATATTTGTCAGCATGGAAGTAAATGATCAACATACCATGATGCTTTTCCAGGAATGGTCTGCACCTCTCCCCTCTAGGCTTTCAAATATTAGCTAAAACATTGTCTTCCCCCATAGTGCTTTTTTTGGCAATGCCAAACTGAAAGTACTTTTAACATATCAAATCAAAACCAAGAAAATCTAAAGGTATTACTGCTCAGTGCTAGGAGTCTAAACAAAAAACTCCACTCACTAGAAGCTCTCTTTACCATAGAGAATGCTGATGTCTGTGTGGTCAGTGAGACATGTTTTAAAGCCATGGAGAGCACACCAACAGTGCAAGGTTATAATGCCTTCCACACATTTAGGCCAGCTACTTCACAGGCAGGGACTGAAGGTGGAAGGCTGGTAAAACAGGACAATGCACTTGAGCTGCTCCATGTTCAAATCACCATAGGTAAAATTCAATACCACTTCCTTGCAAGCTATATGTACCCCTCTATGACTCAGGAAACCCATACCATGTATTTAAACTTACTAGAAACATTAAACCATCCAACCCAATACCATATTCATGGGTGACTTTAATTACCCCACTATTAAATGTGAATCCTATATGTCACCAAAAGTACATCCACAGAGATTCCTGGATTTTGTAAACACAAAATCCCTGGGTTAGATAGTCAATAAACCAACCAGAGGTACAACCATACTGGATTAGTCCTCACTAATATGGGAAACTGCTGCACACCCCCTACTGTAATGCCTTCCCTAGTAAGGTCAGACCACAAAATGGTCTCCTTTGAAGTAAAAATAAAACCTGGACCCAAAACTAAACATGGAATATTCAGGAACTATTCCAAGGCTAACCACCTGCTATTAAGTGAGAAACTGGAAAATTTTCAAGCCCCCATAAACCCTGAGAACACTTTTGCCTATGCAGAACTGTTCACAGAAACCCTGTACAAGCATATTAATAGCTGCATAGAGGCAGCTGTACACACCAGGAAGAAGTACAGACCTAACTCAAAAAAAAGCCACCCTGGTGGAATCACAAAATCAATCAGACGTATAACAGGAGGAAGAAAATCATGGCAAAAATTAGGAGCTGCAGCACCCAGCAGGATAAAAGCCCTCTCATCAAACTAAACAAACAACTCAGAGGACAAATAAAGTCTACCAAAGCCAAATTTGAAGTAAGTTTGGCCTCCCAGGCCAGGACAACCAAAAAGCATTATTTAGCTATGCCCAGAACCTCAAAGGTAATACACAATTGTGTGTAGAGCTCATTGTAAATGGAGCCACCTATACTGATCCAGAAGATATAGCAAACCTCCCGACTGATAAATTCAGCTCCAACATTACACCCCTCTCTCCCTCCCTCAATCTTCCCTCAGGAAATATCATCAAATATAACTCCCCCTTCTATCACTAGGGAACAGGTCTTTAATGCTCTCTCTAAGACCAAGAACACTGCATCAATGGGCCCAGACAATATCCCAGGATGCCGTCTCAATAGCATGAAATATGACCTATCAGGGCCTCTGGAATTACTATTTAACTATAGCCTCCAAACAGGCTTCATACCCACCAGGGGCTCCAATATCCTAGACCTGGTCATTACAAACATGGGAGATAGATGCTTCACACCAGTGGTCACCTCCTCATTGGTCAGGTCTGACCATAAGCAAATCACCCTTGACATCCACATCCCACCCCCACCCCCAAGTAAGGAAACCTCCTTAAAAAACTTCTCCAAAGCCAACTTCAAGCTACTGAAGTCAGAGGTGACAAACTTCACAACACCCACGCAGACGGGATCTGGAAGTTCGACTGCCGAATCCTACACTAAGGCACTGTATGAGCACATCCACTCGTGCATGAATCGTGCCGTCCCAAATAGAACCAAGATGCTCTTCTGCAAAAAAAGGAAGCCAATCTGGTGCCCCCCTGCTATAAACAAACTATACAACAGAAGGAAGAAACTGTTGCAAAAAAGAGGAAAATCCCAGGATGCAAAAAACTCCCTCACCAGCCTCAGTAGGAAGCTGAGATCCCTCATAAAATCCTCAAAAGCTAGTTAGGAAAATAAAATTGCCAAAGATTCCAAAGACAACCACAAGGCATTCTATAGTTATGTCAAGAATCTAAATGGCAATGCTCAGATCTGCTCTGAGTTACAACAGAATGGCATTAAATATACTGATCCCAAGGATATTGCCAATATCCTGGCAGACCGATTTAGTGCCAACTTCACCCCACTCTCACCCCCTAAAGGGCCCATCTCAATACCAAAAGATTGCCAAATTCCAATAATCACGGCCACACAGGTAGAAACCGCACTCTCCAAAGCTAAGAATAGAGCATCCATGGGACCAGATGACATCCCAGGCTGTGTACTACATGAACTACAAAATGAACTGGCACCTCACCTAATTGTCATGTTTAATCATAGCCTCACCTCAGGCTTCATGCCCACTGAGTGGCACACAGCTACAGTTATCCTGCTCCACAAGGGAGGATCCACCTTGGATCCCGGGAACTACCGTCCCATCAGTCTGACAAGCCTGATTTGCAAGGGCATGGAACGCATTATCATGGAACTTATAAACAAAGACATTGGCAACCTTCAAACACTGGACGCCACCCAGTTTGGGTTTGTGAAGGGCCGATCTTGTCTCCTGAATCTGATTGACTTCTTTGAATCAGTCTCCAGAGCTGTGGACGAGGGTAAGGCAGTCCACACAGCCTATCTGGACCTCGCCAAGGCCTTTGACACCACCCCCCACTCTGGAATCATAGATAAACTTACTAAGCTGGGCATAAATCTCTACATCACTTGATGGGTTGCTAACTGGCTTACTGACAGAACCCAGACAGTAAAAGTAGCCGATTCCAAATCCAGCTCCAGACAACTGACAAGTGGAGTACCTCAGGGTTCAGTCCTGGGACCACTCTTGTTTGGCATCTACTTCTCGGAAGTACAGGCCAACACTAAGGGACTCTGGCTAACAAAGTTTGCAGATGACTGCAAACTGGGAGCCATTATTGAATCCCCAAATGATGTGGATATTCTACAAAAGGGCCTGACAGAAACAGATGCCTGGTGCCAGAGCCATGGGCTCAAGCTTAATGCCAAGAAATGTATAGTTATCCCCTTTGGAAAAAAACATGTACCCATGAATTACCACATAGGTGGCAGGACAATAAACATTGAAAGAGACACAGGTGGACAGTGGTCTCACTTTCGATAACCACATTGCCACAACAGTCAGGAAATCCTTCTATGTGGCACACCTCATCACTAAGGGCTTTTCATCCAGAAAAAAATGAGGTCATTGTCCACTGTACTCATCCCTCATTAGACCCATTATAGAGTATAATGCCCCATTTGGTATGTACCTCACAAGACATCTGCAACAGCTCGAAAGGCCACAGAAATACCTCACTAAAAGAATCACAGGCCTAAAGCAGATGCCATATACTGACCGTCTAAAAAAACTCCAGCTATACTCTGTGGCATATCGTCTACTCAGAGGCAATCTCTGCTTAGCATACAAGGCCATGTCAAACCCTGAGCTGTTGGGCATGCTCCACTTAAAGAAATCCCAATCCCTCAGAGCCACATGCTCCAGGGATCTAAACCTTGTCATCACAATGAACAAAACATGCTAGAGGGATAGGTTCCTGACCCAGAGACTCCCCATACTCTGGAATAGACTGCCCATACATATCAAGCAGAGCGCCTCATTGGCCCTCTTCAAAAGGAACCTTGATGATTGGATGGGAGATAAGAAATTCACCCCGGGGATCATGTCAGTCGCCCTGCTAGACAGGGGCCTGGAGAAGTAAATATTGTGGGAAGAAATATCCAGGAAATTGTTATGGCTAGGCTTGCATAGGTCCTAGGGCCGATACCTAGTACCAACCTTTGAACCTATGAACCTATGAACCTCATGAATGGAGAAAGGCAACACTCATTCCTTTGCACAAAAGTGGGCCATCTACAGACCCTGGAAACTATAGACCCATAAGTCCCACTAGTCTCATATGAAAAGTCATGGAAAGAATTATCATGAAGATGATTAATAGAGATATAGTAAACCTTCAGACACTTGACCCAACCCAGTTTGGTTTTATCAAGGCCAGATCATGCCTACTCAACCTGGTGGACTTGTTTGAGAAGGTCACCAAAACAATGGAAGAGGATAAAAGCGTTCACACTGCCTACTTTGACCTGGCCAAAGCATTTGACACAATACCCTACTCGGGCATTGTTGACAAACTCAAGAGGCTAGGTACAAACCCATAAGTCACCCAGTGGATAGCCAACTGGCTCACAGACAGGGTCCAGGAAGTTAGAATTGGGGAGTCCACCTCTAAAAAGAGGCCAGTCACAAGTGCAGTCCCTCAGGGATAAATCCTTGGACCGCTCCTTTTTGGCATTTACTTATCAGAAGTCAAGGCCAATGTCAGTGTTCTCTGGCTGACTACATTTGCAGAATATTTGCAAATTAGGAGCTGTCATTGAATCTCACACTGACACAAATGTTCTCCAGGAGGGGCTGACACAGACAAACAACTAGTGTCAGAGCCATGGACTAAAATTAAATGCCAAGAAATGCATAATAGTATCCTTTCAGATGTCATCCATCCCTGGTAACTATCATATTGACAACACACCCCTTAGAGTTGACTCAGTAGTCAGGGACTTAGGGACACACATAGATAGTAATCTAGCCTTTGATCATCACGTCTACAGTGGTGAGGAAATCATTCTATGTTGCGCAACTTATAAACAAAGATATGGCATCTAAGTCAAAGGAAGGCGTTGTTCCACTGTATTCGGCATTCATCAGACCTATCATTGAGTACAATGCACCCTTTGGTATGTACCTAACCAGGCATATCCAACAATTATGTCGATATGGTTTGTCAATGGAACATGTGCAGAGGTCCCTCACTAAAACAATACAGAGTGTAAGTATTGTGTCCAATGCAGATCGCCTCAAGGCCCTAGCCCTGTTTTCTGTCTCCTACAGGCTTTTGAGGGGAGATTGATGACTGGCATATAGGGCATTATCAGACCCCACCCTGATGGACCTACTGCTTATCCACAAAACAAACAGCACCTGAATTACTCATTCTAAAGGCTTACACCCTGCCTGTAATATAAATAAGACTTGTTGGAGAGATAGGCATATATCCCAGAGACTACCCTGTCTATGGAACAGGCTCCTTATTCATGTGAAGCAGAGTTCCTCCCTAACCCAGTTCAAGTGCATTCAATTGGATGGGAAACTGGAAATTCATCCCTGGTTTGGTTCCTATGTCTCTAATGGGCACAGGTAACCTATAAATGATTCATCTCCTAGGCCTTTGCTTAGAACTTGTCAGAGATTTGGGATGCATGGCTAGGCTTAAAAAAGGGCCTTGTGATCGTTAGCCTAGTAAACACCTATGAACCTTTGTATGAGATCGGCAATATATGTAGCAAATCATTAGTACATTTTGCTTTTGTAGTAAAACTAAATCCGGGATTCACAAAGAACTCCACCACTCATGTTATGGGCTGCAGTAAAAAAGGTTCTGTTTCTGCAATGCAGTTTTTTGTGATTCAGAGACACATTAACTTCACGATCAGTTAATTTGCATGTCTCTGAACTGCTGTTAACAACCATAAATGCAGATCAGCCCTTTCTTGTTGTAGTTAACAGTGTCAGCTGCACAGACACACCCCTCATTCATTCTCCCAGACACAATACACACACACACACACACACACACACACACACACACACACACACACACACACACACACACACACACACACACACACACACAGACACACACACCACATAACGGTCGCTGTGCAGTGAGAATGTCCTTGATGTCCTTGATGTCTACTGTTTCCTGTCCTTGTCAATCTCAGATGATTTCAGTAACTTATTAATGCCACACATTAGAGTTTCACGCTTATTTTTCAGTAAATCCATGGTAGTGCAAAACAGTTTTTTAGTGAGTTTCTAAGGTTGAAGGATGTATAATTAAAATCCACCCCTCCCTGATTTGTCCTACTATTACATTTGTCTCTGTTCTGATTTCTTGCATTAGAAGGTTGAGAGGCATGTCCAATGTCCTGTCTCTTTCTATCATAAGTCATGAACTGCTATGGCATTGAATAATGCCCAAGATCCTTGACATATGAGAATAAACAAACAGTTGCCCTAACTTATCAGTTAGTGCAGAGGCTGTTTGTTGAGAATTACTGTCAAAAAGTTGCAGCGGTTCGAAGTCCCCCTTACCTTTGTAGTTGGCTTCATTATTTTTTGTTTGACTCTTATTTTATTTGTAAATGTAATCTCTGGTGTCTAGCAGTGGTGGTGTTGAAAGCTGTTACCCTCTGCGGGTAAGTGGAAGGGTACAGGATTAGAGTCCTGTTCAGTGCCTTTAAGACATGCCACTTCCAGTTATTCTATCCTCGGTCTCTAGTAGTTTCCTGCACCCTGTTGGCTAGTGATGCCCTGCGCTATATATATTTTTTAAGTAAAGTACCCAGGTGTTTAGAGTGTAATGGCAGTTAAAGCATATAATGTAAGTGCTACCCTTGTGGCTGATGCTTCACAGCATGATTCTTGTTGAGTTTAAGTGCCATTAAGGCAGGAATGTGTAAGTTATCACTAGTGGCTAGAGTTCCATCCAATCCATGTATGTAGAGCTATACCTTGTAGCTGGGGGTTCCCCCCAAGCTGTCATATTTAGAGATATACTTGGTAGTTAGTGTTCCCCTGACCCTAAGTAGCAGGATTTGTTCATTACTCAAAGGATGTGTGCAGGTATGACAATCCCCCTACCCCTTCCTGTATGAAAAACACATTCACACATTCATTCTATTCATACATGTGTGCACACATCCCTCCCCACTGTATCACACTCACAGACACAGTCATATGCCCACACACACACACACACACACACACACACACACACACACACACACACACACACACACACACACACACACACACACACACACACACACACACACACACACACACACACACACACACACACACACACACACACACACACACACACACACACACACACACTTCTACCTCCTAGGCAGGCACACACACATACATGCATACATGTAGCCAGTCACTTGTACTCAGTTTTACTCTCCCTAACACTACCAGACCACTACACATCCCAGATCTTACTTCTAACACTATGGATAAACATGGCCTTTTGGCCAGCTTCATTACTATGACTGGCCGGTTGGTGTTCATGCAACATTACGCAGACACAGCCAAGCAATTATCTGAGTTACGTGGCTGTGTAAATGGCTTGCTTCAGGTAGTTTGGTGTGGAAACCTTATGGCTAATTAGCATATACCACTACTCCTGGCTGCTGTATTAGCATTTAGCATCATTATAGAAGCTTCCCACCAAAGTGACATGCATCTTTTTGTAATAGGACTAGGGGTGGGACTGTCTCTAAATTCAAAAAAGTTACCATGCTGAGTATACCTCATGTACACCTCATGGCAACCTTTATGAATTCAGCCCTAAATCTAGAATAACAAGACAAAATATAACTCATGGAACTATACAGCCAAATGCAACTAAAGATGTGTGTCAATATTATTTCCTGGATGGTTTTCAGAAATGTCACACAAAGCAACCATTTATTGATCTGTTCATCAACAACCTCCTTTTCCCATATTTGCAAGCAAGGTCAGGGTAATTATTACTGAACTTATCTTAGAACTCACATGAAATTATTACTGTGTTACAGTTTTTACAAGCTGTCACACTATTTTAGTTCACTAAATAAAACTGGTTTGAACCTATGCTACTGAGAAATCATTGCACAGCTACATAACCAGACATACGAGTGGGTGTGTACGACTTATAATTTATTAAATTGCTCATTTTTTTTTATTTATGTAGTTATTTTGTATGAACAAAAAAATATGAGTGTGTATGTGACTGAAGATGTTTATTTACAGATATGTCTCTTTCTGGAATAAAAGCCGATGACACTGCTTATTGCCAGGTTGGAATATGTAGGAGACAAAAGGAATAAAGGAATATGAATGAAAGATGTAGTACATTCAACCCACTAATGTTTCCTCAAGTCTCTGCAGTGCAATACAATATACAAAAATCAGGTATAATGGTTTATAGTTGGATCAATTTACAATTGATCATAAAATCAAAGCAGAGCTGGTGCTACAGACAGAAGCTGTGATCTTAATGCTGGAAGCTCAGAAGTTTATTTTCCCTCCCCAGGTGCTTGGATTCATTTTCCAGTTATGAAAATGTTGAGCAGAATATGGGGGTGGAGGTTACATTGCTGCACTCCTGAGATGCTCTTCTTCAGATGAAAGATTAAATGAGATGTTAAACCAAGGTCTCATCTGCTTAAATTAGTGGTATCTCAAATGATATAAAAAAATCTCATGCCATTTATTGACAAATGTAAGGAAATTAGCCTGGTATCATGGCAGACCTTCTCCTTGTTAGTAAGAAAGCCACCTTTGGTCTTCCATTTAGATAGGACAAAGGCCTGCTGGGACTAATTTGAAACAATATGCATACTTAATTCAGTGTATAAATGCATCATAGATATACATACATACATACATTCAAGAATAAATGAATTAATTAATTCATGCATGTATATATTTTTCACCTTTTCTTTTCACTCCGATTCACTAGGTCTCGTAGTCAGTGTAATCGCATTAAAATCGTAGTTCTCACAAATCATACTGGATGAAGTGGGCCTTAACAATCTGCCCATTTCCTGAAGCAGAAATTATTCATCAAGTCTCAACAAAGTGAGACACAATGAGTCCATAGTTTCAATGGTTACCTTACTGTTGAGATTTTATATATTATTACCTGCTAGTAACCTACTTTAGCTTGATTAATCACTATCATGCTATCCTGCTATATATGATTAACCATACAGTAAACAATTACATAACTGGACTGAATAATGCATACAGTGACCTGCACATAACGGACAACTCAGTATCTGGACTCATCATCTATGCTAGAAATGTTTTTTCACTTACATACTTCTGTATCCCTCTTGTCTGCTGTTTACACAGACTGTGCCTGAAAATGGTCCTGTGGAACTGCTTATGTACCCTGGTAACAAAATAAATAAATAAAAATAAGCAAAACTATTCTTATTCAGTGGTAGTCAGTCCTGTACAACCTTTCAATTCACAGAAGATTTACAAAATCACATTCATAACTCAAACACTGACAGAAAAATAATTTGATTATAAAGCAAATTTAATAATTTAATACTGACAAAACAATCATTATAGATGCTTGAGGCTACAAGCTATTCCTATGACACACAGTTTGATTCCTTTATCTTTCATTTGCCTACTGTTTTACGATGAGCAATTAATTTAGCTAAACCATGTTTTTGAATACTTAGGAAACTAGGATGGGCTCCTCAGTTGTCTCCTGGATTACATGCATATCAACTACATTTTAAAAAGTATGTATTTAATATGATTTATTATCTTGGTTTATACTCATCTGTTGTAGAGTCTGGAAATGGATTTTCTATTACGGTGGCACATTTTTCAGTTTATAAATGCTTATAAGAGATGATGTAAAAATGCTTTCACTGTTAGTTTTGTATTCTTTAATTAAATGCATTACCAAGTTAAAGGGCTGAGTGAAAGCTATTTAACGTCAGTTACATTCACTTTATCTAAAGTCAGAAAGATCCAGTAAAAAACGAACCCTTTCCACACATACTCTTTGGATTAAAGTCTATTGTTAAAGTTTCAGAAGCAGAATGACTTGTATCCAATTTTGCATTACAGTTACTCAATTGTGATAGTGCGGTAAAACAAAGAAGGCATTAAAGACGCCTAAAAATGGAGCCAGCTTTCAATAAAGGCATTTCAAAGACAAAAAAGCCACAAAAGACAGAAAAAACATAAATTAGTGAAAGGATTATACATTCATCACCAAAATGTCAGGTATTTGTTTTTACTTGAACAACACATGCATTCTTCAAGCTAATCCTAAAAGAGGAACAAAGGAATTGCATGTTGCGAGAAGAGTAATTTAGGCACATTGCATGACTGTAATGGGGTCTGTAAACTCACAAGGCATTCTTTACCTACTTGAATGTAATCAATCAGTGCATGTCATACCATCATGTCCATTGTCACAAGTAACATGTACTGCCATGACTGCTCTATGTGCAATGGGCATGATGTGCAAACACAGCACTGCACGCTACATTTTGAACATATAATAATTAAAATGTAGTAGCAGTGCAAACACTTGGAATGGCTCCATCTGCCACACAGAAACCGATGAATATTAAGCAGCCTTTTTTTCTCCTGTACTCATGATATTACTGCATTCTTCATCAGATGAAGATCCTCAGAACAAACTAGACAGCATTACGTAATACTTCATGGTTTCATTGTTTAATACATAGGTACCACTCCATTTCCAGATTATTAAAAACCTAGCCAATAAACCATATTCAGAAGTTCCCTTCAGCTTCAAAGAGGGCAACACAAGATAGATCTGTGGTGAATCTAAGACAGCTGATCCAGTTATCTAGGCTACCTGAAAGTGGCAGAGGTGCTACTCTGTTTGACATGTAGTGGAGGTATGTTCCCGAGGTGGGAGATATGGTGGGATATGAATGTATTGTGCCAATGCACCTTATTTATCTGTTATTGAGGGTTTAGGTCCTTTAATATGTATTTGAGGACCTTTTTTTTTCTGAAGAGGAAAAGGAAGTCAAGTAGTGCACATGGACCATCATGGAAGGTTCTATGGCACCAGGTATAGTGAGAGGACTGCCAGTCAAGGTCATTGATCTTTTAGCTAGGAATCTCTCAGGTCTCTCAAGCAGAGTCATATGTTTAGACAAATACATAGCAAAAGAGGCATTATATTCAATAATGTGCCCGCAACTTCAAAACGCTACTAAAACTAATACTGTCGTTGAGGCTGGGGGGAGGGGGGCTAGTGGCATTGAGTTTAATTTGCCACCATAATTCCTTAAAGTTAAGGTAATCCTCCCATGGTCCTCCACTCAACAACAGTATTAGTTTTAGCAGCTTTTTGAAGTTACGGGCACATTTTGGATCATGGATGAGTACTAAGCTAACTGCATTTACAAGCAATTTTAAGCCTAGGCAATTATCTCTTGTGAGACTCAAACCCTGCACTTTGTGTTTGTAAGATAAATACCTTAACCATTAGGCCACCCTCCCAACTCAAACGATCAGTTGTTGGAACAGTTGTCAGTCAGTGAAGTTATGAATACAACATCCAATTTACATAGTTTGAAAACTTAGATGACCATAGGCCAAAGGATGAATTGAGCACTCGCTTTTTTGCATTATTAAGGTTCTTAAACAGTCAGTTATTGATTTTGTATATATTTGGCAGTTCTTAATGATTTTGTATAGTCATGTACTGTGGTTTTAAGTCAATTAGTCCTATTAACTCACATGTGATCAATTATGTATTCAAATTTTGTATTTAAAGTGAGGCAAACAAATGGTGTTTGTATTCTGATGAACTCAGCTGTGCTTGCTAACAAAAGCGCTCAATAAATTGTTTTGAATATTAGTTGGTGGAATTCTGTGGACCTGTGGTTTTGGTTTCATCAGCTGTCGTTTGTATTATTAAAGTCCATCTCATGTTGGAACAGTTGTCGGTCAGTGAAGTTATGAATACAACATCCAATTTACATAGTTTGAAAACTTAGATGACCATAGGCCAAAGAGTTGACTTGAATGTCTGAGAAACATATGACAGATAGGAGATGGCTTAACAATAAAATCTGTGCTATATCACTGATAACTTTTTTTTTGTTTAGAAGTGTTATCTACAACTTTAAAAATGTTGGTTCTGCAGACAACTAGTTAGTTTTCTGCTGCATAACATATAGATTTATATACAGATTTACAAGTCTGTAATAATGCCACTGTGGGGAATGGAGTCCAAAGCTTGACCAGTCTAGTTATGCTGTATTTACTGCATAATCACTGTCCACTGCTTTGATGATTTTTCCAAGAAATTAAAGGGGCTTAAAGAGAGAGGACCTGTATTTGACAAAGCCAAATTGCAACTGTTCAGGGTTAGCAGATTTTCAGTTTCCAGAGGAGACTTCAGTTACCTAAGCATAGACTGGTACACTTACATCTATTAAAGTTATTATGTAGATTATTCTTATAATTTGTTAAAGCCATTGCACAAGAGAAAATCTGTAAAACTATCCAACAGGTCTCTAATATCCCTGGCATGATCCTTACTACCCTGTCTCTCACCTTATCCCACCATACAGCTTATTATCTCCTGGTAAATCTGACCACAAATCAATCATTTTCTCTGTCAGACATAGTGGTACCAGCCCAACATCAAATGAGACCACCTTTTGGGACTTCTCCAGCAAAGGCGTTTCAGTGCAAGTCTATTTCATCTTGTATTCGAGCTGTGTACATTTCCTAGCAATCACCTGCAAATGGACCCACCTGACAGAGTTGCTACATTGTTTTATATATATATATATATATATATATATATATATATATATATATATATATATATATATATATATATATATATATATATATATATATATATGTATAATATATATATATATATATATATATATATATATATATATATATATATATATATATATATATATATATATTTTTTTTTTTTATTTTTATTTACTGGGGAAGAGCACTCACCAGAAATTACCCATTTTAGGCTCAGTCCAGATTGCAAGCAACACAACCAAATCATAGTAGGAATGCCATATGCAAGTAAAACATAGTGCATACAGCAAACAAAAAATTATATTATGAGAATTGTGCAAATAAAAATACAGAATCACACATGCAATGCCCAAACTATGCAGAAGATCCTGCTATAGACATATTTATAAGAGAGTTAGTTTATAATATATACATATTAACATCTGAGACAGTTGATGTTCTGGGCATAAAACTATATTAGAATTTTTTTTCATGGTGTAAATATGTTGTAAATATGGTATAAATAGAAGTACATGGTGTAAATAGTTGTTTTTTATGGTTATACCCTCCTTACCGCTTTTCTTTCTTCTTAAGACAGTCATATATTCTTCCTTCCAAGCCACTTTTCATTTGTATCTCTAGACTTTGACTGTAATAAGTTATTGGGGGTCTTTACTGCTTATATTGGTCTCTAAGATGGAAGTTTCCCTGTAAGATAACTGCTGTTTTATAAATGCATAGTTTTTGTACTAACTGTTACATATATACCTATACTTTACTGCTTCCTGTAATGACTTACAGTTTTTCCTTTGTATGTTTGAAAAGTTTGAAAAAAATCAATAAAAATATATTTGAAAAAAAAACTATATTATTTAGATGTTAACACAGGAAGGAGTCAATGTAGTAGTGAGACAGAAATTAAAAGGTGTTGCATGGACTGAGTTAGTCAAATTGATGTTATATGTGCAGTATTTCAGTATTTGTGTTTATACTGCATTTGTAGCTACTGTTTGTGTTGTGATCAGAATTTATGATAGATAGAGATGTCTGTGAGATACTCTAGGACAGACTGCTGTACACTGCATTCACCGCTGACTTTTACAAGCAGTAAAACCGATGCATAGAAAAGATAGTACCTATCTTCCCTAAATGTAATCTTAAATTTGGAATACTCCTCTCTGATGGAAGCCTGATATTAATAACTAAAGAAGGAAAACAATGGACAGTTGTAAGAAATCCTCACTCTTGTACAGCAGTAGTGAAACAAAGAACATAAGAGCACTATTAGAAAAAGGAAAGCGGAGTATGAGCATATGATCAGTACAGATATCTCCCAAAAACTAAAAACTGTTCTTCAATTACACCACTAAATTAAAGAATAACATCCAATAAAGCAATGAACTCCTCAATTATAATAATACTATCACATATTCCTATCTCAAGGATATAGACAATAAATCAGCAGACAATTTTAGTGCTAACTTTACCCCACCTACACAAAGTACTGCCCCCCCCACCCCCACTGTCTTCTGCAATTTATTTTTCCCTGAAATGTCTTTGGAAGAAATTTTACCATCTCTATCAGTGGCCATGGGAACACCATTCTTGTCAGTGTCAGATATGCATTATCCAAGCCTCAGCTTAAACCACTCATTCTGAGCCTTTCCATGGAGTTTATGCCTGTAGAACAGCCACTGTGACTCCCTAAGCAGAGGCAGCCTAACTTCAGAGCTCAGTAATTATATCCCCTTCATCCTCGTCATCCTTGTATGCAAAGCCATCGATATATCATAACAGAACTTAATTATGTGGACATAATTAACTTAACTGATCCAGAACCCACTTAGTTTGGATTTTTGGAGGGTAGGTCCAGTATTATAAACTTAATGAACTTTCGTGGAAAGGTTACACGGCCTGTGGACAGTGGTCACTGTATGCATGCTGCTTATCTTGACCTGGCCAAGGCTTTTGCCACTATCCCTTACACTGGTATTATTAAAAAATTAAGCAGTCATAATGTAAACACTGACTATTGGATTGAAAATGGGTTATCCAAGAGATGCAAGTCGTGAAAGCTGCTGGTACACTCTCGGAACATAAAATTGTAACAAGTGGGTTTCCAAAAGATCTGCCTGGATCCCCACTTGTTTGACAGTTATTTGTCAGACATCTAAGCTGATAGCCTCGAAGTGTCCTTGACCAAGTTTTGTTGATGTGCGTACTCAAAACTGTTATCCGCTTATCCACTAATACTAAACAGTTAGAGCAAGAGGTGAAATAGGCACATATCTGGTGAACCAAAAATAGTCTTGATAAATGCAAAATACGTTTTGCATAGTGTTTTTCAGAAAGGAAGGTGTTTTCACTTTATAAATGGCACTCCTTATCAAATAGAGACAGTCATGAGACTTGGGTACTTGTGTTGAAATCTCTCTCTGTTATAAGATCATCATGTTTACACCATTGCCAGGATATATGTCTATCTGTCCCAGAAAATTTCCAAGAGAATATTCTCACAATCTAAAGAAATCATCCTACCTCTTTACGCTTCCTTTATCTAACCCATCATTGAATGCAATGACTCCTTTGCTTTATACATATTCAAGCATAGTGCTCACATGGAAAGACCCTAAACATTTTAACCATAAAAACTAAAAGCCTTAGATGCATCAACTATCCTGACAGATTACCGTGACACTTGCATGCTCCTTATATGTAGTAGCTGACCAGCTGCTGTGAGATGACCTATGCCATGAAATGACCATCTGCTACGGGATAACCTGTGGCTCATTATTTAAGCCATGAAAGACCAAATTCTATTTTAACTCCTATTTTTCATAAAATCAGTGGGTCTACAAACACTTGCAATGTAGACTAGCAAATAATAATTGTTGAAGGGATGCATTCCAATTTCACTGTATTTCCAGCCTATGGTGTACATTAACACTACAGGTCAAACAATGTACTCATTTGCCTACCCTTAAGGCTAATCTTGGTGATGCCATGGGTAGACCCAAATGGGGTCATCATGTATGGCCCTGCTCCATTTGGAATCTGAGCTATTAACTGCCTGAAAAGGGTGTCAGGAACTTTTAAGTGTGGCTACATAAAGATGCACATGGCTAGGCCTCTTATGGCCCCTGTGATTTGTTTGTCTAGTATTGTTCCTATTTCCTATGTTACTACTTTGTAAGTTCATAGGTTCATAGGTGTTTACTAGGCTAAGGACCGCAAGGGTCTTTTTAAGCCTAGCCATGCATCCCAAATCTCTGACGATTTCTGATACCCTTGATAAGTGCAAGCATAAGCCTGGGAGATGAACCATTTACAGGCTGCCTGTGTCCATTATAGACATAGGTGCCAACCCAGGGATGAATTCCCTGTTCCCCATCCGATTGTCCAAGTTACACTTGAAATGGGTTAAAGACTAACCCTATGAAGTGTAAAAGTGATGAGTCCAGACCCCAGAGCATGGAAGTTTCTGTTTCTTCCTTCCTTCCTTTCTTTATTTTTCTTTCTTTATTTCTTTCTTTTTTCTTTCTTTCTTTCTTTCTTTCTTTCTTTCTTTCTTTCTTTCTTTCTTTCTTTTTTTTTTCTTTCTTTCTTTCTCTCCATTTATTGGTTAGATCCTACTCCGAAGCTCAATTCAATTGCTGCTGTACTATTCATTTTAATTCTATTTAGTCTATGCAAATCAATTTGCTTTAACAGTTTCACTCAGTCACTGTGTTTATTTCTGCTTCTCCTAATGAGAGTTGTAGCAGCAACACACCAATCAAGCCAAACAAGACTTATCTTTCTTTATCGACAAACTCCCACCCATCCTGGTAGATTCCAAACTGCTCTCAGACTCACATTAAACTCCAGCTTTACTCCGACGCATATCGCCTACTCGCTATGTCAAACCCAGAGCTGTTGGACATGCTCCACTTAAACAAATCCCTATCCCTCCGAGCTACACACTCTAGGCATCCAAACCTTGTTACCTTAATAAATAGAACATGCTGGAGGGATAGATTCCTGTCCCAGAGACTTCCCATACTCTGGAACAAACTACCTATCTCTATCAAGCAAAGCTCCTCATTAGCAATCTTCAAGAAAAATCTTGATGACTGGATGGGAGATAGGAAATTCACCCCGGGGATCACTTCTGTGGCTCTGCTTGACAGGAGCACAGTAAAATAATTTTCTTGGGTGGCGAAAGCCAGGATACCTTTTTGGTTAGGCTTATATAGGCCCTAGGGCCAATAGCCTAGTACCTACCTATGAGCCCATGAACCTACAAGATCTAACCCAACAACTTTTCATATATGTGTTCTGTGGCCTTCAACCAGTGCACCATGCCAAAAACAATTCCTGTGGGAGCCACTAGGGGGCAAGATTTTATAGTGTATTCATATATCCTTAGAGGGCGGCCACGGTGGTGCAGTGGTTAGCATTGCCGCCTCACAGCAAGAGGTTCTCCGGTTCGATCCTCAGCTGGGGTGCCTTCTGTGCGGAGTCTGCATGTCCTCCCTGTGGTCGCGTGGGTTTCCTCCGGGTGCTCCAGTTTCCTCCCACATCCCAAAGACATGCTGCAGGTGGATTGGATACTCTAAATTGGCCCTAGGTGTGTGTGTGTGAGTGTGCCTTCTGTGGAAGGTTGGGCACCGGGCTGGCAACTCGACACCATAAAACTCCACTGCCAATCAATGTGCGGACAAGGTGATCCACTGTGGCAACCCCTAACTGGGAAAGCCGAAAGAAGAAGATTCAGATATCCTTAGAAGGATCCTTTTACTTCAAGTAAGCAGCCACTCTGAGTTCTTCATACTGTCAGTGTTATGGAGTATAACCTTAGAGATGCTGCAAAATAAAACAAAATAAAACAAATTAAAAAAAATGCTAACTTATGCCACTTGTACATTTAATTTTGTTCTAACGGTCACCATTCACACCATAAAACAATTACAGTACCATAAGATAATTTGGTTCTATTTGTCAATCTTATGATTTTCTCTGTCTTACCAGTTAAAACCTCTTGGTACTTGAAACCACAACTACTAGTTGCCTCCTTACCTGGAGACAACATTTATTTATTTATTTAACATTTGTTTACTGGGAAAGTCCGACTTGGAACGAGGCAACTTTCAGGGAGGTTCAGGGAGAAATGCTCCAGATGCATGTCTTTGTAACATCATACTGTTTTCCAAGAAAGTAAGCCAAGGATATGCTGATTTTCTTCCAAGATCCCTTACATTTGACAGCAAATCGCTGATGTGGGTATGTAAAGTCATGGCTAGACAAATCATAAATGGCAAATCATCTGTGCAGAACAGAAATACTGCATTAGAACAGCAAACTGAACAGCATGTCCTTTTGACTTCTTTGTGAATTCTTGCAATGGATTTCCTGATCTTGAGGCTTTACTGGAACTTCAACACATACATGTTGAGATTTAGTTTCACTGTAAGGGTACCACTTTCTTCATAGCCGAATGTTGTGTGTTCTGTGCATTCAGAACTTTATAAACTGGGATAACATTTCCATATTTATCAGGGACCAAATCACATATTAAAGATTCATAGAGACCTAGACAATGAACTCATCAAACTTGCATACAGTGGTGCAGTGGTAGCATTGTTGCTTCACAGAAAGCGGTTCTTTGGTTTGATTCTTGGCTGGGGTGCCTTCTGTGTGGAGTCTGCATGTTCATGTGAGATTTTCTGGGTGCTCTGGTTTCTTCCCATCATACAAAGACATGCATCTGGACCTAGGGTTGCCACCTTTTCAGATGGTCAAAGTGGGACAATTGTGGTACAAACATCAGATTTTGCAGGCCAAAACATACCCACAGCCAGTACAAGGGACAGAACTTCACTTTTATGCCTAAATAAAAGCTTATTCTTGTAGCATTTTAGTTGCTTATTCTGTTTCTTATAACATTTAGGTGTTTCAGATACAGAATAACTGTTTTATGCAACTATTACATAAAATATAGGAAATAATTTTGTCCTAATATTTCCGGACAGTTGCCATTTTTACAATTTTTTTGCAGGACACAACTGCCCAAAGAGGGACTGTCCCTCGCAAAGTGGGACAGGTGGTAACCCTATCTGGACCATTTCTCCCCAGGCCTCTGCTGAAAATTGGCTTCATTCCAAATTGTACTTTCCCGGTAAACAAATGTTTAAATAAAATAAAAAAATTTCATGAACAAGATGAACAATCAACTTATAGCCTGGTTTAAGTTCTCCTTATTTCATTTATTTATTTATTTTATTTTACATTTGTTTACCGGGAAGGTCCGACTGGACACAGGTCCATTTTCAGCGGAGGCATGGGGAGAAAAGCTCCAAATATAACCCAATACAGTACAATACATTACAATACAGTACAATACAACACAGTAGTTGAAAATTCAATAAGGTTCAATAATAGTTGAGTATAATGCAGTGAAAAACTTATTCACAGGATAAAAGCATGGAGTAGCTTGCTATAGTAGCTTGTGCATACTTAGCAAACAGAATAATATATTAACATAGCTGACTTTATTTAGGTTAGTATAACTTAGCATGTGGGGGTGACATAGGCATAGCCATTTCTTTAAATAGTGTGTTTTGAGAAGTTTTTTGAACTGGTTAGTAGAGGATGTTGAAGTTAGGTGATCTGGGAGAGTATTCCAGCATCTGGCAATGGAGCAGGCAAAGAGAGATTTACCTGCTTCATTTGTGTGTTTGATGATATTTATGTGATTCCAGTGTGCAGATCCCAAGTTTCTAGAGGGGTTATAGGGGGAATTAGTTGTTTCAGGGCAGGGGTTTTGTCAGGATGGTAGTAGAGCTTATGTGCAATTGTTAGTTGGTTGAGTTGGAGCAGCTGTGGAAACTCAAGCCAGTTGAGTTGTTTCAAGGCTAAGCAATGATGGGACCTATGGGTGGCTTTGGTAGCGAATTTGGCAATCTTGTTGTAGCAAGATTCCATCTTGGATAGTTCTGTTTGGTGTATGTTAGTTAAGATAGGGGAGGCATATAGGAGGATGGATAGCAGATGGGTTCTAGCCATGGTGGCTTTGGTGTGCTTGGTCATGTATTGGTGGTTCCTATAAAGGAGGCCCATCTTAGGAGGATGGATAGTAGATGGGTTCTAGCCATGGTGGCTTTGGTATGTTTGGTCATGTATTGGTGGTTCCTATAAAGGAGTCCCATCTTAGGAGGATGGATAGTAGATGGGTTCTAACAATGGTGGCTTTGGTGTGCTTGGTCATGTATTGGTGGTTCCTATAGAGGAGTCCCATCTTAGGAGGATGGATAGTAGATGGGTTCTAGCCATGGTGGCTTTGGTATGTTTGGTCATGTATTGGTGATTTCTATAGAGGAGGCCTATCTTAGGAGGATAGATGGCAGATGGGTTCTAGCCATGGTGGCTTTGGTGTGCTTGGTCATGTATTGGTGGTTCCTATAGAGGAGTCCCATCTTAGGAGGATGGATAGTAGATGGGTTCTAGCCATGGTGGCTTTCGTATGCTTGGTCATGTATTGGTGGTTCCTATAGAGGAGGCCCATCTTAGGAGGATGGATAGTAGATGGGTTCTAGCCATGGTGGCTTTGGTGTGCTTGGTCATGTATTGGTGGTTCCTATAGAGGAGGCCCATCTTAGGACGATGGGTAGTAGATGGGTTCTAGCCATGGTGGCTTTGGTATGTTTGGTCATGTATTGGTGGCTCCAATAAAGGCGTCCCATCTTAGGAGGATGGATAGTAGGTGGGTTCTAGCCATTGTGGCTTTGGTATGTTTGGTTATGTATTGGTGGTTCCTATAGAGGAGGCCCATCTTAGGAGGACGGATAGTAGATGGGTTCTAGCCATGGTGGCTTTGGTGTGCTTGGTCATGTATTGGTGGTTCCTATAAAGGAGTCCCATCTTAGGAGGATGGATAGTAGATGGGTTGTAGCCATGGTGGCTTTGGTATGTTTGGTCATGTATTGGTGGATCCTATAGAGGAGGCCCATCTTAGGAGGACAGATAGTAGATGAGTTCTAGCTATGGTGGCTTTGGTATGTTTGGTCATGTATTGGTGGTTCCTATAGAGGAGGCCCATCTTAGGAGGATGGATAGTAGATGGGTTCTAGCCATGGTGGCTTTGGTATGTTTGGTCATGTATTGGTGGTTCCTATAGAGGAGGCCCATCTTAGGAGGATGGGTAGCAGATGGGTTCTAGCCATGGTGGCTTTGGTATGTTTGGTCATGTATTGGTGGTTCCTATAAAGGAGTCCCATCTTTTTGTTGACCTTTTTGATTGTTTGGGCGATATGGAAGTCAAATTTCAGATTACTGTCAATTTCAATGCCTAGGAGTTTAGTGTGAGATGTTGGGGTGATAAGGGTGCTATCTTTAGAGGTTATGACAAAACTATTGTCTATGGGAGGAGGTCTAGCAGGGTAGAAGAGAATTAATTTGTTTTTTTTGGAATTGAGTATAAGCTTGAAATTAGTGAACCATTCTTCAGCTAAGGTGAAGTTTTTTTGGATTATGATTTTTAGTTAATTCAGGGTGGGTGCAGCACATGTATGAGTGGTGTCATCTGCATATTGCACTATAGAGGCAGAGAGTGAAGATGATGCAATTTGGTTAGTAAATATTGAAAATAGTAGTGGACCAAGGATGGACCCTTATGCGACACCTATAGTTATTGGAAGTAAGGGGGACAGTTGGTTCTGCCATAGGACTGCCTGTTGACGGTTAGATAAGTAGCTCCCAAACCAGGATATGGTAGAGGAGCTTATGTTAAGGGTAGCGAGGGTATTCAGGAGCATTCTATGGTTGACCATATCAAAGGCCTTGGATACGTCTAAGAATATGGAGGATACTAGTAGACTGTTATTTCTGTGGGTATTGACAGTGTCTGAAAATGACAGCAATGCTGTGGTTGTACTATGGGAGGGTCTAAAACCATGCTGGGATGAGGATAGCAGGTTGTGTTTTAGGAAGTAGTGCATAAGCTGGGAATGGACTATTCTCTCTAATATTTTTGATAGGGGAGATAGAATTGCTATGGGACGATAGTTTATGAGTTCAAGGGATTGGCCTCCTTTGTGTAAAGGTATAATGTGAGATATTTTCCAAGAGTGGGGTATTTTGCATTCTGTTATTGATCTGTTAATGAGGATGGACACAGGATAGGCTATTGCTTCTGCAGTAATTTGTAGGAATTCTGCAGGTAGGTTGTCAGCTGCTGGAGTTGTTGGTTTAAGTTTTTTGAGGAGCTTAGCAATTGTATTAATTGTGACTGGGTGTAGGGAGAAACTGGGGAGGTTATTTTCTGCATTGGAAAGGGTGGGGGTGCTAATATTGTGGGGTTAATGTTAGTGCTTTGGGTATTGGCAAGGGCTTGGATTGCATCAGTGAAGTATTTGTTAAATTGGGTGGGGATGATGTCTAGGTTATTTGGCAGTACAGGGGAAGGAGTGGTAGTTTTTCCTGGGTGTAGTAGGTTATTTATTGAGGCCCAGAATTTTTGAGGCTTGTGTTTTTCCTGTAAAGTTTTATAGTAGTTAGTTTTGTCAAGTTTTTTTAGTCTTTTGGCTTGGTTACGGAGCTCATTGTATCTCTGTTTTAAGACAGGGGTTTTATGTTTGTGAAGCTGCGACCAGGCTTTGTCTCTTTCTTTCATTATGGACCATGTTTCTTTTGATAGCCATGGTGCATGGTTGGTTTTAATTCTAGTGTTCCTAGGTGGAGCATGGGAGTTTAGGATGTTCAAAAAGGTTGAGTTAAAGTACTCTACAGCTTCATCCAGTGTTAGTTGTTTTAAGGGAGTACAAATGCAACATTTTAGTGAGTTGATTCTATCTTGTGCTCTAAAGGTTTTTTTGTTACGTATGACCCTGAGAATGGGCTGATTTGGTTGGTGAGACCGGTGTCTAGCTAAGTATGTTGCTTGATGGTCACTCAGGCTGTCAGGGAGACAGCCTGATTGGTGAGTCTGACTGGGGTCAGTAATTAGTATCCAGTCCAAGATTAACTGCCGTTTAGCGGTTTTGTCTATTCTTGTGGGGGTAGATATGACTTGCATAAACCCATGGAGGTTAATGTGGGTAGAGGGATTTTGGCTGGTACATTCTGACCAGTCAATGTTAAAGTCTCATAAAAGTATGGTTTCTTGTGGAAGGGATGAAGTCAACCAGTTGAGAAGATTTTCTAGTATGCCAGTATTATTGCCTGGTGGGATATATCCTCCAGCAATAATAATTTGTTTATTGGTGTTAAGTTTTAGTCTGGCTAGGATAAGTTCTATGTCATGCACTTCCTGGGAGTTGCATGTAAATTGTTCTATAGAGATGTGGCTCTGGAACAGTAATGCCACACCTCCTCCCTTTTGTTCTGTCCTGATTTTGCCTATTACACTGTAGCCGGGAGGCAGTTATTTCATTGCCGTGATGCTCTGGTTTAAGCCAAGTTTCTGTTAGTACTACAATTTCAGGTTTATATTGGGCTAGTAGGGCATGGAGGTTTAGTGTTTTATTGAGAATGCTTCTTGCATTTTATTTACAAGGAGAAGGGATGAGGTAGGTCTTACATATAGAGGATTAGAGTATGTAGAATTAGAGCTATTGCAATTTTTGGGTCCAGGATTTGGGTGTATGTCGCCGCAACATAAGAGTTTTTGGAGTAGGTATAGATAGTGTTTATTCAGTTTGTGGAATGTTTTCACTAGTCTACTGGATAAGTGGGGTTGAGGTTTGTAGGTTGTGTGTCTATATAGGCAGGAGGGTGGTGGAGTGGAGGAGGGGTCTTCTAATGGAGGAGGGGGATGGTTGTGTTTAGTGGTCCTTGTAGTGGAGTCAGTTTGCCATGGAGGAGGTGGAGTAATGTTAGGTTGTGTGTGGTAGGTGGAGAGGAGAGATAAGAGGAAGAGAGAAGAGAGGGTTAAAGTGAGAATGAGAGGTTGTGGAATGTGGGTGTTGAGGGCAGGGGGCATATTGATTTGTTGAGGGAGAGATTGGGTGCGGATATGAGTGTTAACAGTAATTGCTTGAGAGCTTGTTGTTAAGGGTGTGGTTGTCTGGGTTGGAGTGGGGGATGATAGGTTATTTTGATTAAATAATTGGAAGTGAGGAGTGATGGGGGAGTGGGGAAGCATTGTTTGAGAGAAGCAGGCCAAGAAAAACAAACAATCAGCAAGAGAGGTTAGTGAAGTTGCTGTGGGGCAGCTAAATTGAAATAATCACTATAGTCTGAAGGAATTTATGATGGGTTGACAGGGCATGGAAGTATGAGAGAGATTGAAATGCATAGAGGGGGAGGGCTGTTCAGTGATGTATGAGTTGCTGATTGGTGTTCAGTAAGTGGGGAGTGGCTATATTGTAGTTTAAATGTAGCACCAGTGGGGGGTGGGTGAGAATAGGGGGCATGCGCTCGGGCGAGTGGAGTGGGGCTAACACCGACTCCAAGTATTGCCAGGTTTTTGGTATGTGTGATAGTAGGATTAATTTAGCTTTAAGGCTGTAAATTTTAGTTTGTGTTTTACACTAGTATATGGACAATGTTTTATGCTGTATTTTATACATTTGCAGGATATTTTGTAACTGTAGAGTATAATTTTACAGGCTATGTGTGGGAGGACAGAATAAAATTATACTATCCAAGGTGTTTTATTTTGGGTATAAGAGACCTAGGGGAAAACTGGTTAATTTAAACAGGGTTGATAGAGCCAAATTATTGTGGGGATAGCCTAAATGGTGTCTTTAGACCCAGGTCAGCTTTACAATACATAGGAATATTTAATAGAACAGCATAAGGTATTAACCTTTTTAAACTGCAGGTCTGACTTCGGAGACTTGTGTGCTAGTGCACAGTTTCTTAGGGCAGCGTCCCTTTAGGGCAGGAGACTTTTAGTGAGAAGGTTTGAGTGGGTCAGCCTTTTTAAACTGCAGGTCTGACTTCAGAGACTTGTGTCCTAGTGCACAGTTTCTTAGGGCAGCATCCTTTTCAGGCAGGAGACTTTTAGTGGGAAGGTTTGAGTGGGTCAGCCTAGCTGTAGAAGCAGGATGCCGACTGGGTCAGGAAGCACCAGAACCTTAGATTCATAGCTAATGACCACTGGAGCCTTCATAAGCCTAGCCAATCATTCCAGTTGTATCTCATAAGTGTATGTGCCTTAGACATTATTTGAAGGTGTAAAATTAAGCTAGCAGGCTACCTCTGTCCATTAGTGACATAGGTGCTAGACCTGGGGTGTTTTTCTGATTTCCTATTCACTGGTCCAGGTTTCTGTTGAATAGTGTTAGAGAAGAGCTTTGCTTTACATGGGTTGGAAACCTGCTCCAGAGAAGAGGAATTCTGTGAGACACATACCTGTCCCTCCAATGTGTCCTGTTAATGCCACAAGGAAAGTTTAAATCCCTAGATCAACTAATTCTGATGCTATTCATTTTGCAGTTATGCAAAAGGTCCATCTGTGTGGGATCCAAGGTTGCCTTGTGTTCCACGCATAGACCGACTCTCAAAAGTCTGTAGGAAACATAGTATAGAGATCAAGGTTTGAAGTGATCTGCATGAGGTATGCTGTTTATGCCCTGTATTCTTTTTGTGAAAAATGTCTGCTGATATTCCAGTTGTTGCATGTGCCTGATCAGGTATATACTGAAAAGGCCTTTTGAGTGGGCCTTTTGAGGGCCAAATATAGTGGAACAATGGCTTCCTTGGGCGTAGATGACATGCCCTTACTTATACATTGAACAACATTGAAATATTTCCTTACTATCTTTGACACATGCTGGTTGGAAGCCAGGTTGCTATCTACATATGTACCCAAATCCCTGGCTACTAGTTCTACTCTTAAGGATGTGTTATCAATTTAATAATTTGCTATTGTGGCTGACTTCATCTGTCTGTGCTAGTCCTTCCTGTAGTATGTTGATTTCTTGGGGGGATTCTGTGACTGGTCAGCTGGGGCCCTTTGATACTGGCCTTGACTTCCACCAAGAAGTAGATGCCAAAAAGGAGCATTCCCAGCACTAAGCACTGAGTGACTCTGCTAGTGACTGGCCTCTTTGTAGATATAGTCTCTCCTATCCTTACTTCGTGGGTCCTCTCCGAGAGCCAGCTAACCATCCAGTGCATAACATAGGGGCTTATACCAATACTAATGATTTTGTTTACAATGCCTGAGTGGCATATTGTATCAAATGCCTAAGCCAGTCAAAGTAGGCAGTATGCACCATTTTGCCCTCATACATTGGTTTGGTGACCTTCTTAAAGAAGTTCATGAGGATGAGTAGGCGCAAACTGCCCTTGATGATACCAAACTGCACTGAATCCAGTGTTTGAAGACTTTCTGTGTCATTATTAATCATTTCCATTATAATTCTTTCCATGGGTTTGCATGTAAGACTACTTAGACATCTCAGTCTGTAATTCCAGGGATCCACTGATGGCCTAGTTTTGTGCAGTGGATGACCATTGTAGTTTACCATTTGCGTTGGGAGGCTGTGGCTAAAGAGAGACTCCAGTGGTCCTGGTAGATCATGTTTCATGCAATATACGAGGCAACCTGGGATATTATTGGGCCCATTGATCTACTGTTTTTGGCCTTAGAGATCACTTTTATGATATGTTCACTAGTGATAGTTGGAGAGGGGTTTTATTAATGGCATTTCTGGGGGAGGGGGTGCCAAGGGGGGTGTAACACTGGAGATTAATTTGTTGGCTAGCATTTTTGCTACATCTTCTGGCTCTGTATAGGTCGCTGCATTTACAATAAGTTTTGCACATTGTCTTGTGGTTGTTCTTTGACTGGAAGGCTATCTTCACCTCATATCTGCCCTTAGTAGATGTAATATGCTCTTTTAGTTGATTTTTAAAATGGGCTGTTTCCTATGGAAGTGTGAGATTTTGCAGGACAAACCATATCCACAAACACTGGACTGGGCTTCACTTTTCTGCCAAAAAATCCCCTCAGACATGTAGAATTTGAGCTATTCATGTTATTTTCTATAATATTAAGGAATTTTGAATACAAAATAAGTCTTTTATGCAACTATTAGTGGAAATTGAAATATTTTTGCCATAAAATTTCAGGAGTTTTTCTTTTGTATTTTATGCGTTTCTGCAGGAGACAAGTGCCCAAATAGTGCCTGTTGTGTACAAACAGGGACAGGTGGCAGCCCTAAATGTAGCACTTCATAATCATTGCTCTGGCTTTTTTTCTTTTCTTGTACAACTTGTTTACATTTGCATTCCACCAGGGTGGTTTGTTTTTTGAGTTAGTTCTGGGCTAATTTCTGGTAGGCACAGCTGTCTGTATGCATTTATTTACATAATTTTATAGGGTTTCTCTGAGCATTCGGGATTGGCAGCTGTCTTCTCAGAATTTGATGGGGCTTGAAATATTAACAGCTTATCACTTATTAGTAGGATGTTTGGGTTAGTGTAGTTCCTGAATGTTACGCAGTTAGTGAGCATCACAGAGATGATATTATTATGGAGACAGTTTTGTTGTCTGACCTTACTAGAGAGGACACCACACTGGGGGGCACAGTATTCTGCCATATTTGTGAGTACCAGGTCGAGTGTGTTTGAATATGGACTATCTGGTAGAAGGTGTTTGTGTTTACAAGGTCCAGTTGTCTCTGGGCCTTTAAGTTTGGGGTCATGTAAGTGTCACAGTTTATAGTTCGGTAGTTGGCATTGCCTATGAATATGGTATTAGACTGAATGGTGAGGGCTACCAGTAAGTCCAGTTATGAGTTATGATTTTCTTGGGTCATAGAGGATGACATAACTTGCAAGGATATCATATGGAACTTTGCCTATGGAAATCAAGACATGGAGAATCTCAAGTATGCCATCCTTTCTGGCTTATCTTGAGGTAAGTTTGTTGTGATATAGATTGAGATAACTCCACCTTTGGTCCCTGCCTCCACAGCAGCTGATCTGAATATGTGGAAGGCATTGTAGACCTGCACTGCTGAGGTGCTGTCCACAGCTTTAAGCCATGTCTCAGTATTTGCACAGATATTGACATTCTCCAAGGTGAGGTAAACCTGGTGGTAGTGAATGTCTCAGTATTTGCACAGATATTGATATTCTCCAGGATGAGGTAAGCCTGGTGGCAGTGAATGTCTCAGTATTTGCACAGATGATGACATTCTCCAAGGTGAGGAAATCCTGGTGGCAGTGAATGTCTCAGTATTTGCACAGATGATGACATTCTCCAAGGTGAGGAAAGCCCGGTGGCAGTGAATGTCTCAGTAATTGCACAGATGATGACATTCTCCAAGGTGAGGAAAGCCCGGTGGCAGTGAATGTCTCAGTAATTGCACAGATGATGACATTCTCCAAGGTGAGGAAATCCTGGTGGCAGTGAATGTCTCAGTATTTGCACAGATGATGACATTCTCCAAGGTGAGGAAATCCTGGTGGCAGTGAATGTCTCAGTAATTGCACAGATGATGACATTCTCCAAGGTGAGGTAAGCCTGGTGGCAGTGAAGTTTTTTGTTTATGCTCCTGGCATTGAGCAGTAACACCTTTAGATTCCCTTGGGCTGGTTTTTGCTATGTCAGCATGTTTCGCAGTCTGGCATTGCCTAAAAAAGGCACTGTGGGAGAAAACAATGTTTTAACTAATTTTCAAAAGCTTACAGAGGACAGAAGCAGATCATTCTTGGCAAAGTAATGTGATGTGCTGACCATCGCCTCCACTGCTGACAAGTATCGAATACTTTCAAAGTAATGTGATGTGTTGACCATCGCCTCCACTGCTGACAAGTATCGAATACTTTTAGAATGACACCAGAAACTAAGTTAATTATTGAAGCCAGTCATCGTTTGTTCATCGTGTGGCAACATCCTTGGTGACGGTAAAATGCTGCTCAATGTTAGCCACATACAAGTCTGGGACACATAGTCTGACAGCACCATAATACCTTTTTTCATATAGTCCAAGGAGGTTCATCTCAGATCATTAACACTCACGTGGACTATGAGTGAGTCATACTGGTGCTTGTGGTGTAATGACTTGAGTGTGTGGGTGATTTGGGGGATGCTGGCTCTTGCCAGACAACTGACCATGATTATCTCCTTATTTAGCCTGATGGACAGGACATCTGTATGTCGCACAATGGAGTCACCTTTGATTAAAATAATGGGTAGCGTTTAGTTTGCCTTACGGGTTTTGTAATCGAGGCTCCAAATTGTGTGACTGTATGTGGTGAGATGAATGTTGAACTTGAAGAGTGCTTTTGGAGTTGGTGAGGATTCTTGTTGTAGGATAAATGTCTAGGAGGTCTAGGAAGTTTGGTTTTAAATGCTTTAGTATGAGTTGGTCTTTGGGTTGGCTTAGTACTATCTGTGGCAAGTATAATACTTACTGATCACCTGATTGTTATTTGGAGTGCTTTTCTGTGAGGATCTTATCTCTAGTGACATTGTGTAATTTCATCTCTCATATACTAACTATACCTCCTTCTCCTTTCAACCCTCTCCCACAGCTACCATTAACAAACTACTCAAAAAACTCAAACCCTCTTCAATAGCAACTGACAAGTTACCAGCCATATATTTAAAACTAGCAGTTGATGCCATATCTTATCTGGTGCCGATCCTTTTTTAACAGGTCCATAGCAGAACAACATGTCCCAGCAATATGGAAAATTCCAAACATTATCCCCTATACAAAGGCAGAAATTCCACAGAACTGACCAACTACAGACTGATTCCCATTCTCCCTCCACTATCAAAACTCCTTGAAAGATGTATCCATTCTCATCCGATCCATTATTTTACATCCAACAACCTGCTAGCAATATGTCAACATGATGTTAGGCCCCATCATAGTACCACAACTGCACTCCTCAATTTCACCAATACCATCAGCCATCTCTGAAACAATGGTAAATAGCCTCTGCAGTCTTTCTACACATGTCCAAGGCCTTTGATATGGTCTTCCACTCCAACTATTAAATACACTCTTCAAACTAAATCTCAGCCACTCTGCACTTCAGTGGTTCTGAAGTTATCTACAGTACTACCAACAATCTATAAAATGGCTTAATGTCCTATCCCCCTCTTCCTGTCACACTAGGAATAGCTCAAGGCTCAATTCTTGGGCCATTACTCTTCACTATTTTTACAAACAACCTCCACAGTGCTACCCCACTGGCTTCAACTAGCCAATATGCAGATGACACAACAATTATATGTGCCACTAATAACCTGCAACACCTCCATGATATAACCCAAAAAGCATTCTCAGATACCAAGTTATGGCTCTCTAACCATCACCTCATACTCAGCCCGAATAAAACTAAACTCATGATCTTCCAACCACCAAGACCCCCCCACCCCACACCCCAGCACCTTCTATATCACTGCTAGGAATAACACTAAAGTTAATCCTGATTTACAAACAAAACTACTAGGAGTGATAATAGATAACCTAAGGTTTAAACTACTAGGAGTGATAATAGATAACTGAAGGTTTAAACTACTAGGAGTGATAATAGATAACCGAAGGTTTAAACTACTAGGAGTGATAATAGATAACCGAAGGTTTAAACTACTAGGAGTGATAATAGATAACCTAAGGTTTGACCTACAGAAAGCACAAAAAATTAAGACAGTTCACAAAAAATGTACTCTTTACAGAAATAAAAGGTATCTAACTAATGCCTCTAGGGTTGCCATTGCTTGATCACATCTTCTATCAACACCTCTGCATGCTTCCCCAATTCTCACCAACCTTAAAAAGACAGATTTAATTAAACTGGAAACATGCTACAATAAAACAGCAAAATTTGCAACTGTCTGCCCACATCATATCCACCACTGTCATTCCTTACAAAACTTTCCAGGTTAGAACTCCCACAACTTCTATCCTATAACCAATTAACTTTGGCACATGAACTACTATATCAACCTGAAAAAACCCTGCCCTACTAAACGTTCTCTAGCCCCATACCACAAACCAAGGTCTTTGCTCTACAAATAAATCTCTGCTACAAATGCCCAAACTCACTACTATGGCAGGAGATTGCTTATTTTCTCATCATGTAGCTAAAAGCTGGAATTCGCTACCTCAAAGCATCAGAACAAACACAAATAAGATAATAGGAAGTTACTATATGCTACTGACCCTGAGGCCCTTACAACCCTAGCCAATAATTTAGCCCATGTTCTAACAAGTCAGTACCCTATGCCACTGTCCAGTAGGGACAGAGGTGGAATCCCAGGGGTGCATTTTCTGTTCCCCATCCAGTTATCTAGGTTGTGCTTATAGGATCATAGGAAGTTACTAGGCTATTAGCCAAATAACAATCAATTCAAAAAGATTCGTAACAATTTTCTTAATGACACCTGGCTTTGTTCCTGTACTACTCCAGGCTAACTAGTTGGTCATATTTTTTTCTTCTCTGACCACCTCCTAGTCTATCTCTCTGTCTCATGCCTAGATGACCTCTAACCTTATCTTTTTCTATCCAATTCCCCCTGCAAACCCTTCCTCAGCTTACTTTGAGAAACTACTATGTCTACACTATAAAATAAATATCAGATGATTGTATAATACAAATATCAGCTGAGCAGCAACGTTTGTAATTTCTAGTGTAATGTATGTGTTGTATATTTTTTTGTATAATTTTTGTATAAGTTTTGTATATTTTCTCTATATGTGGAGCTTTTATGCCTGGGCCTCCACTGAAAATGGGTCTTATCACATTTGGACTTTCCTGGTAAACAAATGTAAAATAAAATAAAATAAATAAATATATGGTATCCATTTCTCTAAGAAACGTTGGTTGTCAGTGAACAAGAGACAAATCCAGCATTATCTCAGGTTGCCCATAGCTTCCAAGCTGGTGATAGAGTGCCCATCCATGGTGTCTGGGCTTTTTTTAGGTAAACTACAAAGGGGTAGTACTACAGGCTAGATTGGGCAATGTGATCCTAGAAAATACAATTAGGCTACACATGACTGAATTCACGCAACAGTGTTCTGCTGCATGCAATGCTGTTCTTTGCACACTGAGCTCTAGGTAAAGTTAAAAGGACATTTTATAGGGACATTTTAGTTAATAAGTACCTGGTTTTATACAAGGCACCACTACACCTCTCTGCACAATGAGCTATAGAATTTGTAGACTAATAAAAGTGACAAAACCAATGAAAAAGCTTTCTGGCGAAAAAAACAGTTTCACTTAAGCCTCCCTGTGTGTTTTTCCTAACTTGGGCAAACTAAGCTATCTTTCTACTGCCACTAGAATTGCAGGCCCAATCTTCTTAATTTAAAAACACACTTTTGTTTCTGGTTTCCTTTCACTTTTGGATAACTAATGAGGCAACTCTCTACAAGTAATTACAAATATTTTGGGGTTTTAATACCATGATGGGAATGAACCCCATTACTAATTTATGGGGTTTTAATACCATGATG
>NC_056726.1:1497828655-1497871370 GCF_019279795.1 Protopterus annectens
CTGTTTGTACTCATGCTTATTATACTACCTGTAGCTGTGTACTCATGCTTATTATACTACCTGTGTCTGTGTAGTCATGCTGATTATACTACCTGTGTCTGTGTACTCATGCTTATTATACTACCCTTGTCTGTGTACTCATGCTTATTATACTACCCATGTCTGTGTACTCATGCTTATTATACTGCCCGTGTCTGTGTACTCATGCTTATTATACTACCTGTGTCTGTGTTCTTGCACTTATTATACTACCCGTGTCTGTGTACTCATGCTTATTATACTACCTGTGTCTGTGTACTCATGCTTATTATACTACCCATGTCTGTGTACTCATGCTTATTATACTACCCATGTCTGTGTACTCATGCTTATTATACTACCCGTGTCTGTGTACTCATGCTTATTATACTACCTGTGTCTGTGTACTCATGCTTATTATACTAACCGTGTCTGTGTACTCATGCTTATTATACTACCCATGTCTGTGTACTCATGCTTATTATACTACCCACGTCTGTGTACTCATGCTTATTATACTACCCATGTCTGTGTACTCGTGCTTCTTATACTACCCATGTCTGTGTACTCATGCTTTTTGTACTACCCGTGTCTGTGTACTCATGCTTATTATACTACCCATGTCTGTGTACTCATGCTTATTATACTACCCGTGTCTGTGTACTCATGCTTATTTTACTACCTGTGTCTTTGTACTCATGCTTATTATACTACCCGTGTCTTAGTACTCATGCTTATTATATTACCTGTGTCTGTGTACTCATGCTTATTATACTACCCATGTCTGTGTACTCTTGCTTATTATACTACCCGTATCTCTGTACTCATGCTTATTATACTACCCATGTCTGTGCACTCTTGTTTATTATACTACCCATGTCTGTGTGCTCATGCTTATTATACTACCCGTGTCTGTGTACTCATGCTTATTAAACTACCCGTGTCTGTGTACTCATGCTTATTATACTACCCATGTCTGTGTAGTCATACTTTTTATACTAACCATGCCAGTGTACTCATTCTTATTATTCTACCCGTGTCTGTGTATTCATTCTTATTATACTAACCGAGTCTGTGTACTCATGCTTAGTATACTACCTGTGTCTGTGTACTTGCACTTATTATACTACCCGTGACTGTGTACTCATGCTTATTATACTATCCGTGTCTGTGTACTAATGCTTATTGTACAACCTCTGTCTGTGTACTCATGCTTATTATACTGCCCATGTCTGTGCACTCTTGCTTATTATACTACCCATGTCTGTGTGCTCATGCTTATTATACTACCCATGTCTGTGTACTCATGCTTATTATGCTACCCGTGTCTGTGTACTCATGCTTATTTTAATACCCATGTCTGTGTACTCATGCTTATTATACTAGCCCGTGTCTGTGTACTCATGCTCATTATACTACCTGTGTCTTTGTACTCGTGCTTATTAGACTTCCCGTGTCTGTGTACTCTTGCTTATTATACTACCCATGTCTGTGTTCTCATGCTTATTATACTACCCTTTTCTGTGTACTCATGCTTATTGTTCTACCCATGTCTCTGTACTCACGCTTATTATTCTACCCGTGTCTGTGTGCTCATGCTTATTATACTACCCGTGTCTGTGTATTCATGCTTATTATACTACCCAAGTCTGTTTTCTCATGCTTACTATACTACCTGTCTTCTGTGTACTTGCACTTTTTATACTACCTGTGTCTGTGTACTCGTGTTTATTATACTATCTGTGTCTGTGTTCTCATGCTTATTATACTACCTGTGTCTGTGTACTCATCCTTATTATACTACCCATGTCTGTGCACTCTTGCTTATTATTCTATCCATGTCTGTGTGCTCATGCTTATTATACTACCCGTGTCTGTGTAGTCATGCTTATTATACTACCTGTGTCTGTGTACTCATGCTTATTTTAATACCCGTGTCTGTGTACTCATGCTTATTATACTACCCTTGTCTGTGTTCTCATGCTTATTATACTACCCGTGTCTGTGGACTCATGCTTATTATACTACCCATGTCGGTGTACTCATACTTATTATACTAGCCATGCCTGTTTACTCATTCTTATTATACTACCCGTGTCTGTGTACTCATGCTTATTATACAACCTGCGTCTGTGTACTCATGCTTTTTATACTACCCGTGTCTCTGTTCTCATGCTTATTATACTACCGGTGTCTGTGTACTCATGCTTATTATACTAACCGTGTCTATGTATTGGTGCTTATTATACTACCCATGTCTGTGTACTCATGCTTATTATACTACCCATGTCTGTGTACTCATGCTTTTTATGCTACAAGTGTCTGTGTACTCATGCTTATTATACTACCCATGTCTGTGTACTCATACTTATTATACTACCCATGTCTGTGTACTCATGCTTATTATATTATCCTTGTCTGTGTACTCATGCTTATTATAAAACCCACGTCTTTGTACCCATGCATATTATACTACCCATGTCCACATGCTTATTGTACTACCCGTGTCTGTATACTCATGCTTATTATACTACCCATGTCTGTGTACGCATGCTTATTATACTATCCGTGTCTGTGTACTCATGCTTATTATACTACCCATGTCTGTGTAGTCATGGTTATTTTAATACCCGTGTCTGTGTACTCATGCTTATTATACTACCCGTGTCTGTGTACTCAAGCTTATTATACTACCCATGTCTGTCTACTCATGCTTATTATACTACCCATGTCTGTGTACTCATACTATTAAACTAACCATTCCTGTGTACTCATTCTTATTATACTACCCGTGTCTGTGTATTCATGCTTATTATACTACCCGAGTCTGTGTACTCATGCTTACTATACTACCTGTGTCTGTGTTCTTGCACTTATTATACTACCCGTGTCTGTGTATTCGTGCTTATTATACTATCCGTGTCTGTGTACTCATGCTTATTATACTACCTTTGTCTGTGTACTCATGCTTATTATACTACCCATGTCTGTGCACTCTTGCTTATTATACTACCCATGTCTGTGTGCTCATGCTTATTATACTACCCGTGTCTGTGTACTCATGCTTATTATACTACCTGTGTCTTTGTACTCATGCTTATTATACTACCCTGGTCTGTGCACTCATGCTTATTATACTACCTGTGTCTGTGTACTCATGCTTATTATACTACCCGTGTCTGTGTACTCTTGCTTATTATACTACCCTTTTCTGTGTACTCATGCTTATTGTTCTACCCGTGTCTCTGTTCTCATGCTTATTATACTACCCGTGTCTTTGTACTCATGCTTATTATACTACCCGTGTCTTTGTACTCATGCTTATTATACTTCCCGTGTCTGTGTACTCATGCTTATTAAACTACCCATGCCTGTGTACGCTTGCTTATTATACCACCCGTGTCTGTGTACTCATGCTTATTATACTACCCGTGTCTGTGTATTCATGCTTATTATACTACCCGAGTCTGTGTACTCATGCTTACTATACTACCTGTGCCTGTGTACTTGCACTTATTATACTACCCATGTCTGTGTACTTGTGCTTATTATACTTCCCGTGTCTGTGTACTCATGCTTATTATTCTACCTGTGTCTGTGTACTCATGCTTATTATACTACCCATGTCTGTGCACTCTTGCTGATTATACTACCCATGTCTGTGTGCTCATGCTTATTATACTACCCGTGTCTGTGTACTCATGCTTATTATACTACCCGTGTCTGTGTACTCATGCTTATTTTAATACCAGTGTCTGTGTACTCATGCTTATTATACTACCCGTGTCTGTGTACTCATGCTTATTATACTTACCGTGTCTGCATACTCATGCTTATTATACTACCCGTGTCTGTGTTCTCATACTTATTATACTATCCATGTCTGTGTACTCATGCTTATTATACTATCCTTGTCTGTGTACTCATGCTTATTATACTACCCACATCTTTGTACCCATGCTTATTATACTGCCCATGTCTGTGTACACATGCTTATTATACTACCCGTGTCTGTGTACTCATGTTTTTTATACTACCCTTGTCTGTGTACTCATGCTTATTATACTATCCGATTCTGTGTACTTGTGCTTATTATACTACCCGTGTCTTTGTACTCATGCTTATTATACTACCCATGTCTGTATACTCATGCTTATTATACTACCCATGTCTGTGTACTCATGTTTATTATACTACCCTTGTCTGTGTACTCATTCTTATTATACTATCCATATCTGGGTACGCATGTTTATTATACTACCCATGTCTGTGTACTCATGCTTATCATACTACCCGTATCTGTGTACTCGTGTTTATTATACTACGCATGTCTGTGTACTCATGGTTATTATACTACCCATGTCTGTGTACTCATGCTTATTATACTACCCATGTCTGTGTACTCATGCTCACTATACTACCCGTGTCTGTGTACTCATGCTTATTATACTACCCGTGTCTGTGTCCTCATGCTTATTATACTAGCTGTGTCTGTGTACTCATGCTTATTATACTACCCGTGTCTTTGTACTCATGCTTATTATACTACCCGTGTCTCTGTACTCATGCTTATTATACTACCCGTGTCTGTGTACTCATGCATATTATACTACCCATGTCTGTGTACTCCTGCTTATTATACTACCCATGTCTGTGTACTCATGCTTATTATACTACCAGCATCTGTGTACTCATGCTTATTATACTACCCATTTCTGTGTACTCATGTTTATTATACTACCTGTGTCTGTGCACTCGTGCTTGTTAAACTACCCATGTCTGTGTACTCATGCTTATTATACTACCCATGTCTGTATACTCATGCTTACTATACTACCCATGTCTGTGTACTCATGCTTATTATACTACCCGTGTCTGTGTACTCATGCTTATTATACTTGCCATGTCTGTGTACTCATGCTTATTATACTACCTGTGTCTGTTTACTCATGTTTATTATACTACCCATGTCTGTGTACTCATGCTTATTATACTACCTATGTCTGTGTACTCATGCTTAATATACTACTCTTGTCTGTGTACTCATTCTTATTATACTATCAATATCTGTGTACTCATGTTTATTATACTACCCATGTCTGTGTACTCATGCTTATCATACTACCCATGTCTGTGTACTCGTGTTTATTATAGTACGCATGTCTGTGTACTCATGGTTATTTTACTACCCATGTCTGTGTACTCATGCTTATTATACTACCCATGTCTGTGTACTGATGCTCACTATACTACCCGTGTCTGTGTACTCATGCTTATTATACTACCCGTGTCTGTGTCCTCATGCTTATTATACTAGCCGTGTCTGTGTACTCATGCTTATTATACTACCCGTGTCAGTGTACTCATGCTTATTATACTACCCGTGTCTCTGTACTCATGCTTAATATACTACCCGTGTCTGTGTACTCAGGCATATTAAACTACCCCTGTCTGTGTACTCATGCTTATTATACTACCCTTGTCTGTGTACTCATGCTTATTATACTACCCGCATCTGTGTACTCATGCTTATTATACTACCCATGTCTGTGTACTCGTGCTTATTATACTACCCGTGTCTGTGCACTCGTGCTTCTTATACTACCCATGTCTGTGTACTCATGCTTATTATACTACCCATGTCTGTATACTCATGCTTATTATACTACCCATGTCTGTGTACTCATGCTTATTATACTACCCGTGTCTGTGTACTTATGCTTATTATACTACCCGTAACTGTGTACTCATGTTTATTGTACTACTCATGTCTGTGTACTCATGCTTTTTATACTTGCCATGTCTGTGTACTCATGCTTATTATACTACCTGTGTCTGTTTACTCATGTTTATTATACTACCCATGTCTGTGTGCTCATGCTTATTATACTACCCATTTCTGTGTACTCTTGCTTATTATACTACCCGTGTCTGTGTACTCATGTTTATTATACTATCCATGTCTGTGTACTCATGCTTATTATACTACCTGTGTCTGTGTACTTATGCTTATTATACTACCCATGTCTGTGTACTCATGCTTATTATACTACCCCTGTCTGTGTACTCATGCTTGTTATACTACCCGTGTCTGTGTACTCATGCTTGTTATACTACCCATGACTTTTTACTCATGCTTATTATTCTACTCATATCTGTACTCATGCTTATTATACTACCTGTGTCTGTGTCACAATGAAACAACCAGTAGCTGTAGCGGTGTAACTCAGTTGGATGCACACTAAGGTTACACACATGTACAACATGTACAGCTTATTTACCTGACAATTTGCATACCATGTCAGTTGTTATGAGGCAGCCGGATACACCTGCCCATACATACATATGCACAGGTAATACCTGCTATACATTTCTGTTGTATGTCAGTATGGCACACTGTAATGACAGTCTTTCTGCTCAGTCAGTCATGCCAACCCCATAGGGCAGGACATATGGAGGACACCGCACATACATGGTGTGCTATGGGCCAAAATTAGTGACGCTTTCTTCATATTGCTGTAAGACATCTATGTCATTTGATAGTGCAGTAGCCTTTGCATTCACAGACATACCCTGGAGGATGTCTGATGCTCATATGCCAAGCAGAGAGGTGAAAGGCTAGGTGTGTGGTAGTGAGAGTAGGAAATGTTAATGTTGTGAGTATAACTGGTATGGGGACAGAGCTAGCTGATGTGATGGACAGAGGAAAGGTAGATATATTGTGTGTGGGAGGGGAAATGACGTAGGGGCTAACCTGAAGGAACATTATGCCAAGAGTGTTTGTGGAGGTGATAAGAGTGTCAGGTAGAGTGATGTTCAGGAGGCTGGAAATTGATGGTGTAATGCTGACAGTTGTTAGTGCATATGCTCTGCTAATTGTATGTGTGATGGGTGAGACAGACATACTTTGATGTGGCTGGATGAAGTGGTGATGTGTGCACCCAAGGGTGAGTGAGTGGTGATTGGAGCAGATTTGAATGGACATGTTGGTAAAGTGGACAGAGGGGATGCAGACATAATCTGTAGGGATAGTGTAAGCAAAATAATGCAGGAAGTGAGATGGTGGTGGAGTTTGCAACAGATGTTGGACATGGGTGTGGTGAATACATGGTATTACAAGACCGAGGGGCATAGAGTGACATACAAGAGTGGAAGAAGTTGCACACAGGTAGATTTATCTCCTATGCAGGTGGGCCTGTTTGAAGGGGATTGATAACCAACAAGTGGTGACAGGGGAAAGTGCACTTAGGCAGCATGGAAGGTTGGTCTATTGGACGATGTTGGTGATCATGAAGAGAGGGAAGAGTGTGAGGGTGGCAGCATGGATCAAATGGTGGCTACTGAGAAAGGGTGATTGTGAGGTTGAGTTCAGGGAAGAGTTAAGACAGGCAATGGGTGGCAGTAAAGAGTTAGCAAATATCTGGGTATTTACATCCAAGCTAGCAAGGGAGATGAGTAGAACGGGGCTTGGTGTGACATCTGCACAGAGGAAGGAGGACAAGGAGATCTGGTGGTGGCATGAGGAAGTACAGGGGAGTATACAGAGAAAGAGGTTGGCCAAGGAGAAGTGGGATTGTCAGACATATGCAGAAAGTAGACAGGTGTATAAGAAGATGGGGTGCATGGTGAAGAGAGTGGGAGCAAAGGCTGAGGATGGGGCATCTGAAGAGTTGTATGTAAGGTTGGACACCAGGGATGGAGGACAGGACCTGCACCAATTCACTTGACAGAGGCATTTAGCTAGGAAGGTTGTGCAGCAGAAAAGGCTGATAAAGGATAATGGTGGAAGTGAGCTCACTAACTGATAAAGGATAATGGGGGAAGTGAGCTCACTAACTGATAAAGGATAATGGTGGAAGTGAGCTCACTAACTGATAAAGGATAATGGTGGAAGTGAGCTCACTAACTGATAAAGGATAATGGTGGAAGTGAGCTCACTAACTGATAAAGGATAATGGTGGAAGTGAGCTCACTAACTGATAAAGGATAATGGTGGAAGTGAGCTCACTAACTGATAAAGGATAATGGTGGAAGTGAGCTCACTAACTGATAAAGGATAATGGTGGAAGTGAGCTCACTAACTGATAAAGGATAATGGTGGAAGTGAGCTCACTAACTGATAAAGGATAATGGGGGAAGTGAGCTCACTAACTGATAAAGGATAATGGTGGAAGTGAGCTCATTAACTGATAAAGAACAATGGTGGAAGTGAGCTCACTAACTGATAAAGGATAATGGGGGAAGTGAGCTCACTAACTGATAAAGGATAATGGGGGAAGTGAGCTCACTAACTGATAAAGGATAATGGGGGAAGTGAGCTCACTAACTGATAAAGGACAATGGTGGAAGTGAGCTCACTAACTGATAAAGAACAATGGTGGAAGTGAGCTCACTAACTGATAAAGGATAATGGTGGAAGTGAGCTCACTAACTGATAAAGGATAATGGTGAAAGTGAGCTCACTAACTGATAAAGGATAATGGGGGAAGTGAGCTCACTAACTGATAAAGGATAATGGTGGAAGTGAGCTCACTAACTGATAAAGGATAATGGGGGAAGTGAGCTCACTAACTGATAAAGGATAATGGTGGAAGTGAGCTCACTAACTGATAAAGGATAATGGTGGAAGTGAGCTCACTAACTGATAAAGGATAATGGTGGAAGTGAGCTCACTAACTGATATAAAGGATAATGGTGGAAGTGAGCTCACTAGCAAGGAGAGTGTGTCGAGCAGGTGGGAACAGCACTGTGATGGGCTGTTGAATGAAGAGAACGAGAGAGGGAGAAGGTTGGATGATGTGGGTATGGTGAATCAGGATGTGCAACAGATTATCAAGGGGGAAGTAAGGATAGCTATGAAGAGGTTTGAGAATGGACAGACTATTGGTCCAGATGACATACCTGTGGAAGCATGGAGGTGTCTAGGATAAATGGCGGTGGTCTTTTTAACCGCATTGTTTACTGTAATCTATGAAAGTGAGAGGATGTGTGAGGAGTGGACAAAATGTGTTTGGGTACTGATTATGAGAATAAGGGTGGTGTGCAGGGCTGTAGTAAGATGGAATAAATCCCTCATTGGTAAGATCAGACCATAAATTAATTTCACTGGATATCCACATCTCGACCCCACCCCCAGCCCAGAAAACCACAGTGAAAAATTCTCAAAAGTGAAGTTCATACTTCTCAAAACTGAAGTGGAATGCTTCAAGGCCCCAGAGCCAGTGGAAACTACAGCCCAAACTGCAGAATCATATATAAACGCATTCTACGGACATCTCCAGGAATGCATGGATCATGCTATCCCAAACAAAATCAAGACCCAATCACACAAAGGCAGGCATCCAGTCTGGTGGACCCCAGCCATAAATAAACTGTACAACAGAAGGAGGAAGCTACTACATGATAGAGCAAAATCCCTAATAGGGAAGGCATCTCTGATCAGTACTAGCAAAAAATTACGATCCCTCATAAAATCCACCAAGGCCAGCTTCGAGAGAAAAATTGCACAGGACACTAAAGACAATCATAATGCTTTTTTCAGTTATGTTAGGAACCTGGGATGCAACTCCCAGACTTGTTCTGAGTTGATTCTAAACGACAAAAAATACACTGAGCCCACAGACATCGCCAATATCCTGGCAGACAGGTTCAGTGCAAACTTCTCCACCACCTCCCCCCCAAAAGAGCAAGTATCTATCCCGGCAGAGTGCAGCCTCCCAAACATATCTGATGCTCAGGTGAAGGCCGCTCTCTCCAAAGCAAAAAACACTGCTTCCATGGGACCAGATGGTGTCCCGGGTTGCGTCCTACATGAACTCCAAGAAGAACTAATCCCTCAAGTAAAACTGCTGTACAATCTCAGCCTCACTACAGGATATGTGCCCAAAGAATGGCGTACAGCAACAGTGATCCCACTCCACAAAGGTGGTGCCTCTGCGGACCCTGGAAACTATCGCCCCATATGCCTGACTAGCCTAGTATGCAAGGCTATGGAGAGGATCATCATGCAACTCATAAACAAAGACATTGGGGACTACAGACACTAGATCCTACCCAATTTGGATTCGTCAAGGGCAGATCCTGCCTTTTGAACCTGGTCAACTTCTTCGAAACAGTCACCAAGGCCATAGATGAAGGGAAGGCAGTCCACACAGCCTATCTGGACCTCGCAAAGGCATTTGACACAATACCCCACTCGGGCATCATAGATAAGCTATCCAGCCTAAATATAAACCCCTATGTCACAAGATGGGTCACAAACTGGCTCAAAGACAGAACCCACAGAGTCAGAGTTGCTGGAGCCATCTCAGACTCGAAACCGGTCACAAGTGGTGTCCCACAAGGTTCTGTCCTGGAACCTCTCTTGTTCAGCATTTACTTTTCTGAGGTACAGGCCAGCGTGGGAGGACTATGGCTCACCAAGTTCGCAGATGACTGCAAACTGGGTGCCATAATTGACTCTCCAGCTGAAACAAACATCCTTCAAAAAGGTCTCGCAGAGACGGATAACTGATGCCAGAGCCATGGTCTAAAGCTAAATGCCAAAAAGTGTATAGTCATACCCTTTGGCAAAAACAATGTGCACACAAATTACCACATAGATGGTAACCCATTAAGTACAGAGAAAGTAATTAGGGATCTGGGTACCCAAGTTGATAGCAATCTCTCCTTTGACAACCACATTGCCAAAGTGGTTAGAAAGACCTTCTACATAGCCCACCTCATCATGAAAGGATTCACATCTAGATCAAGAGAGGTAATCATGCCCCTTTATTCATCCCTCATCAGGCCCATCATAGAATACAATGCCCCCTTTGGGATGTACCTTACCCGACACCTGCAGCAATTAGAAAGACCCCAAAAGTACCTCACCAGGAAGATCAAGGGACTCAAACAGATGCCATATGCTGCTCTACTCAGTTGCATACCGCCTACTTTGAGGTGATCTATGCCTGACATATAAAGCTATGTCCAACCCAGAATTAATGGACATGTTCCACCTCAGTAAATCTAAATTCCTTAGAGCCACATGCTCGAGGGACTTGAACCTCAGCAGAGAAATAAATAGAACATGCTGGCGAGACAGATTCATAACCCAGAGGCTCCCTTCGCTCTGGAATAGAATTCCAATTCATGTTAGGCAGAGCACCTCACTGACTCTCTTCAAGAAGAATCTTGATGAGTGGATGGGGGATCGTAGGTTTGTCCCAGGGATTACTTCCGTGTCACTATTAGACAGAGGAACAGTAAACTAAACTTTAAAAAGGGCACAGTATACTCAAATCAAGGGGTGGCATAAGCCAAACACAATCGGGCTAGGCTTATAAATGCCCCAGGGCAGATAGCATAGTATGAACCTATGAACCTATAATAATGTTATAAAGTTGATGGAATGATTGTAATAGCATGGAATGCCTAATGGGTACGAAGTCTGAAACTGCAATCTCAATTGTCAGTAATATCTGGCTTTAACCCTGAGTGACAATACTTTTCCTTGAAACCCACACTTGTTTGGGTAACTAACAAATTATATAAGTCATGGATGTGGACATTCTGTGATACTCTGTACAGTCGACAGGCAGGGCTAGGAGTCTAAACATGGGAATGCACTCATTGCAGGCAGGCCTAACCCTGGAATATGGTGACATATCTGCACCCACCGAACCCTGCGTCACACCCATGGGAAGTAACACATCCCATCCTGATCACTCATCTTATGCAACATCCTGACCCCAAAATGTAGCCATCCAAGCAAAATAAGGTGGGTCATACATATATGTGAGACACACACCTCCAAGCTGGTCAAACAGTCTGACACACACAAGACCTTCCAAGTGCAGTCAACTATTGAGAAGATCCCTATGCAAAATACTGGTAGCTATAGGCAAACATATCTGACACCCCCACATATCTTATCCCCTACAAATCTATCCAGAGTCTGCCTCTCACCCTGATCCTGTCTGACTTATATTACCCAACCATGGACTGGAGGTAAGACCAGGCCAGAACAGAAATGCACAGAGATTCCACCATTGTAATATATCACCAAGGTGCTGGACCATTTTCACAGCACCAGCAGTCAATGGCTTGTAGGCACACCTCTCAGCAGGCTGGATTGTGCAAGAATGCATAGCATTTGGCCCATGATCCTGGTGTGTGCATCATCCATTCTATATTCCTCTGGTAAATCACTGTGATGATCTGAGGAGGTATGTCATGAGGAACTGAAACAATACATGACAGTGTCATATTACATATATGTCAGATGTCTGCTAAAACAAGCCCTGTAACCCTAGCAACCCATACATTACTGAGATAAATAGTAACAATCACTGTATGGCCCACTGTCTCCCTCATTTTGATAGGCTATCTCCACATATCCTGCAGCAACAGGATAAGAGGTATGGATGTAGTACAAAACAAACCAGACTGGAGTACAACAATCCCTGGAATGGAGTCCCACATGTACTATAGAAGGCCACACTGGGCATGCTTATACACTTTGAGAAATCTAGGAATGAACAGGCCTTCCCCACCCAGTGCAATTCCCATTGCCCTATTGTAGCAGTCTTGAAGATGTCTGTCACCATAGAAGTCCCTTTCATCAGGCCACAGCCCTGTAAACTCTGTGGTGCATGTGGTAAATGTGTAACACTATAATACAAATAACTAGTTAGGTAAGAGTTCTAATCTCATTCTTGGAAAAATGTAAAAGTGTGTGTGTGTGTGTTTGTATGTGTGTGTGTGTGTGTGTGTGTGTGTGTGTGTGTGTGTGTGTGTGTGTGTGTGTGTGTGTGTGTGTGTGTGTGTGTGTGTGTGTGTTTACAAGTTAAAGCTTTTGGCTCCATTCAATCCAAGTACACTTCCTCTTTCCCTACTTTAGCAGTCCTGCAGATATCAGTTACCTTAGAAGTGCATTTCCTCAAGTCTCAGCTCTATTATCTCTGTGGTGCATGTGATAACTGCATAATACTATAGTACAACTAAATAGTTAGGTAGGAGTTCAGATCCTAGATCTGACAAATGTGCTTGTGTAAGTGTGCACGTGTCATTTAGTTTACAATATTTTGTAGCCTCTCTCATCCAGTACATCACCCTTTGCCATACTTTACAAGGGCTGGTGATGTTCTTCACCATAGAAGTACCTTTGGACAACCCTCACCCTATAAGTTCCATGGCATGTGCAATAAATGCACAACACTGTAGTAGCAATAAATAGGTAGGGGTTCTAATTCCAGTCAGGGCAAGTGTGTGTGTGTGTGTGTGTGTGTGTGTGTGTGTGTGTGTGTGTGTGTGTGTGTGTGTGTGTGTGTGTGTTTTTGAACAATATCCTGTCGGTGGGGGGGTGTAGGTGTGTTTGTGTGAGAACCATACCATTGGGAGTGGGATTTTCTACTTTTTGCTGTTGCCCACCCAGTACATGTCCCAGTGTTTACATTACAAGGCCCACAGTTGTCATCCACTGTAGAGTAACCTGTAGACACTCTGCAGCCTTATAAGCATTGTGCCATGTGCAATAACTATGTAACAGTATGGAATAGATAACAAGATAGGCTGTCCATCTAATCATTGGATATCAATTCCTACTCAGGAATCATACACAAACACACTCAGGTAGGCAGCCATACCTACGCCAGTAGGTGGTCTGCAAACCGGCTCACAGATAGAACCCACAGTGTGAAAGCAGTGGACTCCATGTCAGACCGCTGAACAGTCACAAGTGGAGTTCCACAGGTTTTGGACCTGGGTTCCCTCATGTTTGGGATCCACACCTTTGAGGACCACCCCAATACAAAGACACCCTGCCTGACAATTTTTGCAGATGACTACAAGATGGGTGCTATTATTATCCCACCACATGAGGTGAACATCCTTCACAAAGGCCTCTCTGAGACCTATGACTGTTGTCAGAACCCTGGACATAAGCTCAATGCCAGACGATGTGCCGCCATCTTCTTTGGGTACAACATGGTTCCCATATTGTAATACACTGATGGTAGTCCACTGAATACTGATGTTAGTATAACAGAACTGAGAACACAGTTTGACAGTGAGCTGTATGGTGACCACCATGGTGCCATTGTCTTCCAAACGTCCTTCCATGTGTCACTTCTCCTGACTCACTTCTCTTCCTGACTGGTTACACCAGTTTTGATATGAGAGAGCTCAGCCTCCAGTTTGGCTATATGGTTGCATCTCTCACATATATTTGAACCTGTTTGGAGGAGGAGAGGGTTGTCTGTGTACATGAGACAGTTGTAACATTGCCTCAAAATTCCCAGATTAGAGCAGTATTTCAAAGGTATCCTTCTCGTTGGACCTTTTTCCTCCCATTATTCATGGCTTTGTCCAGATTTCTGGCTCTCTGACACTGGCAGGTTTTCTCCTAGCAATTACCAGCATCACCTTTCTTTGCATTTTGTAGACTGAGTTATGTTGGTGTTATGGACCCCATGACACTCCCTAACAGGGCACTGTGGGTGAGGCATGGTCATTTGCCACAGGCCTGTAGGCCAGGTGTGACTGCTGCAGGCCATCTGTAGCAAGGCAGTGCATTCTGATGATAATATGTTCCTAGGCTGCCAGCAGTGGACAACTCTGGGATGGTACCAGTAAGGTGACTGTGGGTGTTAATGACAATTGCTTTCTGTTTGTGTTGAGCCATCACTGTAATTGACAGCTGGATTTTGCTTAAGGCTAGGGACATATTACAGCATTTCTATGGGACTATGGGGATGTGATACATCTGTACACAATACATATTTGAAGAAACTGTGCTTATATTTGCTTAACATTTTGGTCCCATTTATCATAGTGGTGTGCTCTATCTTTCAGACTACAGGCATAATGGTATTGACTGCAGGTCAGATTGTTCTGGCATAAACATTTGTATTTGCAGACTTCTTACCTGTCAAAGCCATACTGCCACTGCCAGACCTGCTGTGATATCACTGTGTAAAAGTCTGTAGGTGGGGATTTCATGGATGTTGCCATGTGGGGGACTTTGCCAGACATTTCTGTATGGTTTTCTACAGCTGATCTGCTGGGTGAGGCTGGGGGTGGGTATGGGACCCCACTTTGACATCCATGCATGTGACCTATCACCTCCCAGTTATTTGGCTCACTACATATACTACAGTGGTATATGTCAATTAAGGTGGTACTGCATGGTGTGGATAGGCCAGTACTGGGGATACACTTCCTGCTGTCCCATAGAGCTGTCAATTGTCTGCTGTTATCCCAGTAAGCCACTCCATTCCCTTGCATGCTTGAATCAATAGCATAGATATGCTATCAGAACATTGCACTCCATTCACTTATTTTGTTAAGGAGACTGACTTACCTTGCGCCTGAGGCTGTTGTGAGGATGGTGCTTGATGACTGACTATGTTGGATGCATGCAGTACACTGCCTATACATGGAAAGGTATAGTCGGTGTGATGTTTGGCATCCATTTTACTGTGTGTGTGAGTCAGAGAGAGATCAATCCCTCAGGCTCTACAGTGTCAGTGTATGTGTTATGCATTGCCTCTTTGCCAAGGACAGGGTATATTGGGCACACCTCTATCCGCCTACAGGAGCATGCTCAAGATGTTCCTCCTCCGAGTCCCTCTGTGCCTGTGGAGACCTTGGCAATGTTGGGGCAGCCGTGTGGCCCTTCCCCACTTTGTTCCTGCTGCAGCTGTTTCAACAGGATCATATTGTGTAGCATGGCACATACTATGAACATGTGTGCACATGTGGCTGGAGAGTCCTACAAGGTTCCACCGGATATGTCAAGGCAGTGGAACTGTGTCTTGAGCATCCCAAACACATGCTCTATAATGATCCTGGTCCATGCGTGTGCCTCATTATGGCATTCTTGTGTGGGCATGTGCACATTTCTAATGGGTGTCATCATCCACGGCTCCAGTGCATGGCCAGCATCCCCCACCAGATGGCCATATGGGATGTCCCCACTGGTAAATGCCAGGTACAGCTGTAATGAATGCCAAATGTGAGAGTCATGATAGCTTCCAGGGCTGCCAGCACACACATTCATAATAATGCCCTGGGCATAGCATACAACCTGGAAGTTGATGGAGTGGAACCCCTTGCGGTTTAGGTTGACCCTATCCTAATCATCGAGTGGTGCTTTGATGTGGATGTGCATGCAGTCTATGGCACCCAGTACCTCGGGGTATTCTGCTACATGGTGGAAGAGATGCATATTGCTGGTCCTGTCCTCACGGGTGCTGGGGAAGTAAATGTGCTCAGTGGCATGTGAACACATGGCATCCAGGAACTGATGGAGTATCCTGGATGCAGATGCCTGTGAAACCCCCATGATATCCCTAGTTGGTCTTAAGAAAGTACCTGCAGCTAGTATTCTTAAGGCTACACATACCTTGGTATTCACTGGGATGAGTTCCCCTCTGTTGGTTCTGGGTATGAGGTGAGGCCGGCACAGCTCAACAATTTGCTGAAGTATGTCCCTGTCCACCCTGTAGCACTCTACTATCTCCAGCTCTTGTAGCCCCTGGTAGGTTACCATGGGTCTGAACACTCTTTTCCTCTTGCTCAGTCTCTAGCACATACTAATAAATCAAAGCAACCACAGCCCCTAGCATGTTTTGTTGGTTTTGTCAGTATAAAATTCCCCTGGATATGTTCACCAATTGTGTAGAATTTGTGGAAAAAAACAGACTGAAAGGTGTTAGCATAGTTTATAGTAGTGTGCTGGGCTGCTGTTGTGTAATTGGCTGATTCTGATACATAGTTTATAGTAGTGTGCTGGGCTGCTGTTGTGTAATTGGCTGATTCTGATACATAGTTTATAGTAGTGTGCTGGACTGCTGTTGTGTAATTGGCTGATTCTGATACATAGTGTATAGCAGTATGCTGGACTGCTGTTGTGTAATTGGCTGATTCTGATACATAGTTTATAGCAGTGTGCTGGACTGCTGCCTGTGTAATTGGCTGATTCTGATACATAGTTTATAGTAGTGTGCTGGGCTGCTGTTGTGTAATTGTCTGATTCTGATACATAGTTTATAGTAGTGTGCTGGGCTGCTGTTGTGTAATTGGCTGATTCTGATACATAGTTTATAGTAGTGTGCTGGGCTGCTGTTGTGTAATTGGCTGATTCTGATACATAGTTTATAGTAGTGTGCTGGGCTGCTGCCTGTGTAATTGGCTGATTCTGATACATAGTTTATAGCAGTGTGCTGGGCTGCTGTTGTGTAATTGGCTGATTCTGATACATAGTTTATAGCAGTGTGCTGGGCTGCCTCTGTAATTGGCTGATTCTGATACATAGTTTATAGCAGTGTGCTGGGCTGCTGTTGTGTAATTGGCTGATTCTGATACATAGTTTATAGCAGTGTGCTGGGCTGCTGTTGTGTAATTGGCTGATTCTGATACATAGTTTATAGCAGTGTGCTGGGCTGCTGTTGTGTAATTGGCTGATTATGATACATAGTTTATAGTAGTGTGCTGGGCTGCTGTTGTGTAATTGGCTGATTCGGATACATCGTTTATAGTAGTGTGCTGGGCTGCTGTTGTGTAATTGGCTGATTCTGATACATAGTTTATAGTAGTGTGCTGGGCTGCTGTTGTGTAATTGGCTGATTCTGATACATAGTTTATAGTAGTGTGCTGGGCTGCTGTTGTGTAATTGGCTGATTCTGATACATAGTTTATAGCAGTGTGCTGGACTGCTGTTGTGTGATTGGCTGATTCTGATACATTCCACCTGCCAGCTATGCTAGTTCTCCTTGATTGCCTTCCTTCTGCTGTTTCCCCTTCCCATTTCCTCCCCGTTTAAGCCCTGATGCGCACCCTGCATTCCTGGTGCTCAAATGTAAACAGTTCTGCTATTCCCTGTGGGGTTTTTTTTGGTTTGTTTTAGGCCTGGTGCACGCCATGCACACACGTTTAGCTAAAGTAAACACTTTTAAGCAGAACTGGCCCTCCCTGGACAAGAACAGGCTCAGCATTTCATGGAATAAGACAATACAGCCTCAGACACCCCCCTTCCTTAGCTGTGCTTAGCTAAGGGCAAACACAGGCCACTGAGCTCCAATGTGCTTACAGCAAGCATGACACACAGCCCTTTCATGTTAGCTGCACCTCCTGTCTACACGGTGGTATTAGAGCACATACATGGTTAGGTGCATCTGACACTTAGAAGAAATTTGTGATTCAGTATAAATCCCCGCATTTGCATGCACCACTACCTTACTCCATAGTTACCACACTTAGGCTGGACCTTTCCCCTTAGCTACCACAGTTCCATGGTAATGTTTTCATTCTGCATACCATTGACTATAATGGCAAAATGCAGATTTCTGTAAAAATTGATCCCCTCCACTTTTTTTCTTTTTTTCGGCATGATTCCGTTTGCACACTGCTGCTCTATGCTTAAATGGCAGAGATCGGCAAAAAAAAAGTTTTATTTTAAAAAATTAAAAGTATTTTTTATGCCAATGGACATATATTTGGCCACTGGCATGCTTAATAAATGGAATACATACTTTATTTGAGGCTGTCATGCCTCTGTTTTCTCATTTGCAGAAATGCATTCATCTAGTAACTGAATACATTTCTGCAGGTTAAACTATTTTGGCACAAACATCTGCCTGCTTGGTGAATCATTAATTTGTCTCATTTGCATGGTTTTCACCCGCCCATGAGGTAATTAGCATAAGGCAGTGGTGTCTGTGCAGGTATAGTATAGGAATGCTCGATCACGTCCTGGGAGCTCTATACTGAATTGCTCGGCAGACATATTGCGTCCAGCAGCTACTGCACTATTTCTGCACATCATGCAGGGCTTACTGAATCCCTGGGGGTGTGCCATCTGTTGAAAAACAATGGCAAATCTCCATTTAAAAAGCCATCATGAGAGATTGGCAACCCTTTCTCTGTAATTAGTCTCTTACAGCCTCTGCCATGGCAATTTGCGTCCAACTTTTTTAACTATGAAAGATCCAACCTGCCTTAGTTTTCTGCTCCCTTGCAGAACACCTAAACCTTAATAGACAGATAAATAATGCATTTGGCAGTTTAGACTCGTAAACTAATGTATCCCTGACTTCAAGAGCAAACTTCTGCTACGTGCCAAACAGAGTAGCACCCTCGCTACCGTCCAAGTCTTTGTCCATGTCCAGTTATCTGTTTTAACAGCGTTTAGATTATGTACAATGTGGATGCCAGATACTCACTGGACACAGTGCTGAGAATGAACACCAACTGGTCAGTTACCTCCATGACACTGATCAATAAAATTTATGTATGTGTTTCATAGTCTTCATTTAAATGACAGTTGCATTTATAATGCATAGGTTAGCTGGGTCTTCATTACTTTACATGTCATCTTTGCCTTCCATAAATATAGAAATCTGCTTACAGGATTAGTGGCAGGAAAATTTAGCAATTCCAGTAAAATAGCCTTGCTATGGATGAGAAGCAATTCATAAAGCTCTGCAGACAGGGAAATAGAACCTGTGGCTATACCAGGCATCAGCACTAAAATACCCTCCATATTTATACCACTAAACATAGCACACCAGTTGTGAATAAAACAAAATAAAACCATGAAATGAAGTATAATCTAGGTACTTCTTAACACACTCCTCTTGGGCCATTTGGTTAGAATGACTTAGTCCTGACAACTGCTCATGAGCAAAATGTCAACTTTCGGCTGAGGAAAATATTTTTTTTTCCTTCTGGGCTGTAATGGAACAGTACCCAAACCCAACCTCACACTCTTTTGTTCAAGACTCTGAGAGGTGTGGAAAAGCCCAAAGTGTGAGATAAAAGTTTTCATCAAAAAGGAAGAAAAAAAGCTTTTATTTAAATTCTGCGTTGATATTTTAAGTTACACATATAGAGCAACCTGTGAGGTGATACCTTTTTGTACTTCTCTGGTTTTTGTCCATGTTTTAGCCAAAGGGTTATCTGTTTGCATCTTTTTAGTTTATTCTTTGACCTTGACCTTGTAGCTTCATTTGCAGCTATGGATAGATTGACTGTTACTGCAAGATTGTAGCATTGTTTATACATTATACTGTGCTTCTATTTCCATGAGTCCGATTACAAGTAAAAGGTAGATTTTTGTATTTTGAAACCAGTCTGGGGTTTCAGTCTTATACATTCATTCACAGGTGTGGCAGGACTATAATCTACTTCCAGATGTGAGCCTCATTTAGACATTTATTACATCATTACTGGTAATTTTCTACATAGTCTGGTGCCTTAGTCTGTAATGGCATTGCTGTAGTAGCAGTATTGTGAATTCTGCTCCAAGATTTGTGCTTCAGTATTTTTTATAGCTGTATATATCTGCTTAAAGTTGCATTCCAGTGCCTTTCTGTTAACCACATTGCTACTCTCCCCTGCTCTTTGAGTCTAGCTCGGCCTGTACTGAGACATTAAGTTAAACGTTTCTGAAATACTAAGCATAGGACTAGAGCTCCAGTTTGAATTTTTCCCCAACTCTCCCTTTCATTTCTTGATGTGGTTTTAAAAGGCTGTGTCTCTGGCTGCTGCCCTTATTGTACTCTGATTTCCAAAGTCCCTCCCTCCCTCCCGTCTTTCATTGCTATTGTCTGTTGTGTAACCTCTTTAAGTACTTTCCCACCTACTCTTTTCCATATATCCATAATGCTAAGCACACACGGTTAATCAGTATTGCACTTGAGAAATCTCCCTTGCTACAAATTGTATCCTGCTCATTTCCCAGAGCTACCATCTGCCTGGCACGCTCACCACATCCTGAGGGGGTCATGGGTTAATCCTGCTCCACCCTTAGCAGATAAGAAACTTATTTTATTGTTGTGCACTTCAAGTAACTGTTTAGAGTACAACTGCTTTCTTTTCTCTTTATTTGTTAATTTTGATACTTGAAATTGCCTTATCAATGTTGGTTGCTTAAGTTGTTTTGTTGTAGTGGTATACTCACAAGCAATCTTTTTAGATGATTTTACATAGGTTCATAGGTAGGAACTAGGCTATCAGCCCAAGGGCTTAAGTAAGCTTAGCCAATAAGGTTCCCTGGCTTACGCCATCCAAGAAAGTTAATTTCCTGTGCCCCTGTCGAGCAGAGTCACAGAAGTGATCCCTGGGGTGTATTTCCTATTTCCCATCCACTCATCAAGATTTTTCTTGAAGAGTGCTAATGAGAAACTTTCCTTGGTATAGATGGCTAGCTTGTTTCAGAGTGTAGGAAGTCTCTGGGACATGAATCTATCCCTCCAGTATGTTCTGTTTATTGTGGTGACAAGGTTTATGTCCCTAGAGCATGTAGCTCGGAGAGATTGGGATTTCTTAAGGTGTAACATGTCCAACAGCTCTGGGTTTAACATAGCTTTATGCAGAGATCTCCTCAGAGTAGGCAATATGCTATAGAGTAAAGTTGGAGTTTTTTGAGATGGTCAGTGTAGAGCATCTGTTTGAGGCCAGTAATCTTCTTTGTAAGGTACTTCTGTGGCCTTTCCAGCTGCTGCAGATGTCTTGTGAGGTACATTCCAAAAGGGCCATTGTACTCTATAATGGGTATAATGAGTGCTGAGTAGAGGGGAACAATGGCCTCTTTTTTCCTGGATGAGAACCTTTTTGTGATAAGGTGTGACACATAGAAGGATTTCCTGACTACTGTGGCAATGTGATTATCAAAGGAGAGACTGCTGTCCACCTGGGTTCCAAGGTCTCTTATCACACATTTGGTGTTGAGTAGGCTGCCGTTTATGTGGTAGTTCATGGGTACAGAGTTTTTGTCAAAGGGGGTGACAATGCACTTTTTGGCATTGAGCTTGAGGCCATGCCTCTGATACCAGTCACCTGTCTCAGTGAGGCCCTTCTGTTGGATGTCCACATCATTTGGGGTCTCAACTATGGCTCCTAGTTTGCAGTCATATGCAAACTTTGTTAGCCAGAGACCTTCTGTGTTAGCCTGTACTTTAGAGAAGTAGATACCAAACAGGAGAGATCCCCGGACTGAACCCTGTGGTACTCCACTTGTCACTGGCCATCTCTGGCAAAGCATCATGGTCTGTCGACCATGTTGTCCCAGCCAGACAGATACAGGATCCCCTTAGAATGACACCAGAAGCTTCACCAATTGTTGAAGTCAATCATTTTGCCCTTGTACTGCGGTATCATTCTGGGTGATGGCAGGATGCTGCTCAGGGCTAGGGTCATACCTGCCTGGGCCACAAGTGAACCAGTAGGCAACCCATCTTGCCAACTGGAATTTATACCTAGTTTAGTGAGTTTAACTATAATTCCAGAATGGGGGATGGTGTTGAAAGGCTTGGTGAGGTCAAGGTAGGCTGTGTGAACCACCATACCCTCGTCTATGGCTTTGGTGACTGCCTCAAAGAAGGCAATCAGGTTCAGAAGGCATGATCTGCCTTTCACCAGTGTCTTTGTTTATGAGTTCCATGATGATACGTTCCATGGCCTTGCAGACCAGGCTCGTTATGCTAATAGGGCAATAGTTCCCAGGATCAGTGGTTGCTCCCCCATTGTGAAGTGGGATAACTGTTGCTGTTTGCCATTCAGTGGGAACAAAGCCTGACCTGAGACTATGACTGAGCATGATGCTCAGGTGGGGAGCCAGTTCATTCTGAAGTTCATGTAAAACACAGCCAGGGATATTGTCCTGTCCCATGGATGCTGTGATTTTGGTTTTAGAGAGTGCAGCTTTTACCTGCATAGATATGATTACAGGGACTCTGCATTCTTACTGTATAGATATGGGCCCTTATGGGGTGAAGGGGAGGTAAAGTTAGCACTGAACCTATCTGCCAGAATGTTGGCAATATCAGTTGGTTCTGTAATTTTTGTGCCGTTGTGCTGTAACTCAGAGCAGATCTGGATGCTGCCATTGAGATTCTTGACATAGCTATAGAATACATTGTGGTTGCCCTTACAATCAGTGGTGATTTTGTTTTCGTAGCTAGCTTTGGAGGATCTTATAAGGGATCTCAGCTTCTTACTGAGGCTGACCAGGGAGCTCCTCCACTCATGGGATTTTACTCTCTTTTGTAAGTTTCTTCCTTCTGTTGTAGAGTTTGCTTATGGCAGGGGACCTCCAGATTGGCTTCCTTTTTTTGGAGGATATCTTCTTGTTTCTGTTTGGGATAACATGATCCATGCACTCATGTAAGTGCTTATGGAGTGCATTTGGGTAGGATTCGGCAGTCGTAACTGTATTGTCCATCTGCATGGGTGTCATGAAGTTCACCAATTCTGTCTTAAGATGCAAGTAGTTGGCTTTGGAGAAATTTTTTCCGTAGTTTCCTTAATGGTGGGTGGGGGCAGGATGCGGATATCTAGGGTGATTAGATTATCGTCGGATCTGACCAACGAGGAGTTGATTTCAGGTGTGGAACACCAGTCATTCATGTTGGTAATGACTAGGTCTAGGATATTGTTGCCCTTGGTTGGGGTGTGGATTAGTTGATCCAAGGCATTGGGATTTATGAATTCCAGAAAGCATTGAGTGAAGGAGTTTGTACATGAATAGTTTTCCCAGTTAATGGTGGGGTAGTTGAAATCGCCCATTATTAAGGTGTTTGGTTGAACCCTAATATTTCCAGTATATCAAGAAATATCAGCAAATATGTATCTGGACTAGACTAGTTACAGCAAAGGTAGGAAACGAGCACAAACAAGGGCTTTTAAACCAGAAGATTTAAAGAGATGGAAAAATTGCCCAAACGGCCAATAAACTACAATTTCTGGGCCAGAAACCACTCTTGTGGTAGATAGGCTACCTAGTGCTTACCACTCCCACTGATAAGCTAGAAGGCTTCCCCCAAGCACAGAAAGGCTTGGGGGTTCAGAAGCTTACAAACAGTCCTGGATACAGCAAATCTGTATCTGGACTAGACTAGTAACAGGAAAGATGGGAAACAAGTGCAAATGTGGGCTTTTAAATCCATAAGTTGAAAGGATAGAAAAACTGCCAAATGGCCAATAAACTACAACTTCTGGGCCAGAAACCACTTTTGTGGTAGATAGGCTGTCTAGTGCTTACCACTCCCACTGATATGCTAGAAAGCTTTCCTCAAACACAGAACGGCATGGGGGGGGGCTCAGCAGCTTACAAACAGTCCTGGATACAGCAAAGCTGTATCAGGACTAGACTAGTTACAGGAAAGGTGGGAAACAAGTGCAAATGCAGACTTTTAAACCAGAAATTTGAAAGAGATGGAAAAACTTCCCAAACGGCCAATACACTACAATTTCTGGGCCAGAAACCACTCTTGTGGTAGATAGGCTACCTAGTGCTTACCACTCCCACTGATAAGCTAGAAGGCTTCTCTCCAACACAGAAAGGCTTACAAACAGTTCTGAATACAGCAAATCTGTATCTGGACTAGACTAGTTACAGGAAAGGTGGGAAACAAGTGCAAATGCAGGCTTTTAAATGAGAAAGTTGAAATAAATGGAAAAACTGCCCAAATGGCCAATAAACTACAATTTCTGGACCAGAAACCACTCTTGTGGTAGATAGGCTACCTAGTGCTTACCACTCCCACTGATAAGCTAGAAGGCTTCTCTTCAACACAGAAAGGCTTTGGGGGCTCAGAAGCTTACAAACAGTCCTGGTTACATCAAGAGGTTATCAGCGCCATGACAGACACAAACACCTGGAAAGCAAATGTTATCTATAAAACTAACCTTAAAACTGAAACCTGTAATTTAGTGTAGCCAAACAAAAGTCATTGCATGGAGACAAGCTTAGAGCAGTCAGTTTGTACATTAAACAGCTTTACTATCAATTTTTAGCACAGTCTAACCTAATCTAGTGCCAAACTCCTGAGACCACCCTAGGAGACCTCTGTATCCCACCCAAATACAGGTCTGCGCAACATGAGTATGCAATTTGCAAATATCTCCATAGCCAGCTTGGTATGGGCATCCTGAGAAAAATGTAACAATTATCCCTTGTCCACAGACAACATTTTAATCCTTAAAGAAACACTGTATGTGACAGAAGCATATACACAATTTCACTGAAGACAAAAATCTCATATACAAACAAGGTTGTCAAGAACATATACACTACATCCACCACACATAGTGTCCACCACACACACACACACACACACACACACACACACACACACACACACACACACACACACACACACACACACACACACACACACACAGACCATATTACACTGAGGCAATAAAAAGCATTCTTCCCAAACCTCAAATAACTCCTAAGCCTGTGAATGGCAAAATGTATCCTCAGCAATCTCTAGAGGACTCACCAAAAGGAACACCAAACATCACACATACACATACACCCAGTGAACCCCCAAGGGCAAAGCCAATAAAGCAAATCAACACTTTATCCAGGACTCTTGTCATAGGGGACTCATTTGTATGACATATAGACACCCATCTCATCATTCAGAACAAAGAGAAGATACCAGTTAATTGTTTATCTGAAGCAAGGATTAGCCAAGTTATGCATGCACTAAAGTCACTACACCATGGCTACCAGTATCATTCTATCATAGTGCATGTGGCATTAATGACCTGAGAGATACTTCCCTGGACTATATGAAGACAGACATTGGGGTCTCTCTGAATATGTGTCTCAGGCAGGTATTTTCCTTACATTGAGCAGCATTCTACCTTCACCAGGGATGATGCCACAGTATGAACAAATGATGACTGACACCAATAATTGGCTTAGGTTGTAGTGTCTTTCCAATTTGATTCAGTATATCATATCAATGATAGCAATTAGTCAAAAAGTATAGCATTTGTTGTGTTTTCTGCCTTTCTGTAAAAAAGAAAAACTTGAAAAAACAAAAAAAATATCCTTGTTTTCCATACTTTCCTAGCTAGTGTTCCAGAGACCAGATTTTGCTGATCCCTGGGCTTTGTCTTGGTTTCTGTGTTTCTCCATTTTCCTTGTTTGGTCAGGGGGAAGTTTCTTTACTCACCAGTGAGAGTGGGGAGTACTGAGCTGCCTGTTTGTCCTCAGAGGAGTGGTTTAAGGCAGTTTATTGGCCATTTTGGGTAATTTCCTGTCTTTTCCAGCCCCCTGCAATAAAGCACGCTTTAGCGCGCTTTAGCGCGGAGTTGCCACAAGAGCACACAAGAGCAGCGGCGGTTAATCAAAGTTAAACTATTCGGGCTACCTAAAGTCCACTCTTCAAATTTTCCCTTATAACTATTTTCCTCGAACTGTACTGCTGATCTAACCAGCGTATCCTATAACTAAAAAGTTCATCTCTACTTGATTCCCAAGTAGACTATTCTCTATCTGTAAAGCCTAGCACTTGCTCCTACAGTACTTGCACCTTGATAAAGCACTTTATTATAGATAGTACCCCACCAGCCTAGAACCCACATCCCCCAGAGTCTTTTGTAAATTTTTTTATCTGTTACTTCTAGCATGTCGAGGGATCAGTTGCTAGTGTCCTCTCCTGCTCAACTGGTGAACCTGGGAATATTGAGGCAATGTTACAATTGCCTCATGTACACAGACAATCCTCTCCTTCTCCCACAAAACACAAATACATGCGAGAGATGCAACTATACGGCCAAACTGGAGGCTGAGCTCTCTCAACATAGGACTGGCAAGACCAGACAGGAGGAGAAGGTAACCACACACACTACATACCCAGTCACACATAGTACCATCACAACTTCAAATCATACACATAATCACACAAAGACATACTCGGAGGCTCTGATCAAAAATCTACCAAAACAGCAGAGGCCACCAAAGCAGACACCCAAACAACAACCACCTCAGGACCAAACACATGCAACACATAGACCACACAGTCAGAGTGTCAAACAGTCACAGCCGTTAAGGCCAAACATAATGCCAGACACACTCGTCATTGGTGACTCCATAGTCAGACACACTGACGTCCCGCTCACCAGACTGAGTAAGGAGAAGGTCACAGTAAGCTGCCTGTCGGCTAGAATCTGCCACATAACGCAAGCACTCAGGTCTCTCAACAGCAGGTACAAGTACGACTCAGTCATTGTCCACGCTGGTGTCAACGACCTGAGACGTACCTCCTTGGACTACATGAAAAGAGACATTGAGGAGCTCTCTGATTATGTAGCCCAAGCAGATATGACCCTGACCTTGAGCAGTATCCTACCTTCACCTAGAATGATGCCACAATACAGTGATAAGATGATCAGCTTTAATAATTGGCTTAAATTCTGGTGTCATTCAAAGGGGATCCAATGTCTGTCTGCCAGGGATGACATGCTGGACAAGCCACGCTGCTTCACAAGGCACGGCTTGCACCTGTCACCCCTGGGCTTCCGGATATTGGCAAAGGCTCTTGCCACCCCCATAGTGCCTTTTTTAGGCAAGGCTCAAATTCTAAACCTACCACCCTAGAACACAAAAAAGGAAAAAAAACTAAGGGTAATGCTGCTCAATGCCAGAAGTCTCAATCTCAAGATGCATGCACTCGAGGCCCTTCTCAGTATGGAGAACATCGATGTCTGTGCTGTGACAGAAACCTGGTTCAAGGCTCCTGAGAGCACCCCAGCACTATCAGGTTTCACCTCATATCATGCGTTCCGGCCCCAAAATCCGGACAACACCAAAAAAGGAGGGGGGTGTCCATATTCATAAAGGACACCCACACCTCTAGGTTGGTGGCAACGCACGATGCATCGGAGACCATCCAGGTGCAATTAACCATAGGCAAGACTACTCTGCAATTTGTAGCATGTTACAGGCCACCCTCTTAAACTCAGGAACCTCATATGGCCTTCCTGAAAACACTGGAGGGATTAAATGTATCTCCAAACACCATCATACTAGGTGACTTCAACTACCCTAATATAGACTGGGAACACTACTCAAGCCCAAACACTCTAGCCCAAAGATTCCTGGAGTTCATAAACTCAAATGCCATGGAACAACTAGTCACCATCCCCACAAGAGGAGAAAACATACTTGATCTCATCATCACGAACATGGGATCACAATGTTCAACACCAGAAGTATACCCCTCACTGGTGAGATCAGATCATAAAGTAATCTCGCTGGAGGTCCTCATCCCACCCCCACCTGAAATAAAAAAGACCACAGTGAAAAACGTCTCAAAAGCCGACTTCACACTTCTAAAAACTAGTGTGGTCTCCTTTAAGGCCCCTGAGCCAGTGGTAAACATTACTCAAACCGCTGAATCACTTACAAATGCCTTCTACCAGCACCTACAGGACTGCATGGATCAGGCAATCCCAAACAAAACTAAGACTCTTTGTACCAAAGGCAAGCGTCCAGTCTGGTGGACCCCAGCCATAAACAAGCTCTACAACAAAAGGAAGAAGCTACTACAAGATAGAGCAAAATCCTTGAAAGGTAAGACACCTTTGATCATTATAAGTAAAAAACTAAGAGCTCTCATAAAATCATCCAAGGCAAATTTTGAGAGAAAAATCGCCAAGGATACAAAAGACAATCATAAGGCCTTCTTTAGCTATATTAGAAACCTAGGAGGAAACTCCCAGATATGCTCAGAATTAGTTCAAAATGATGTGAAGATTACTGAACCTACACACATTGCCAACATACTGGCTGACAGGTTCAGTGCAAACTTCTCCCCCCCCCCCCACAAGGAGAGATATCTATACCAGAGGATTGTAGCCCGCCAAACATCTCCAACGCCCAGGTGAGAACTGCTCTCTCCAAGGCAAAAAACACAGCATCCATGGGACCGGATGGTGTCCCCGGCTGTGTGCTCCACGAACTCAATGAGGAATTAAACCCGCAGTTAGGACAGCTGTTTAATCTTAGCATCACCTCAGGATACGTACCCAAGGAGTGGCGCACGGTGACTGTGGTCCCACTTCACAAGAGCGGTGCCTCCACCGACCCTGGAAATTACTGTCCCATTAGCTTGACAAGCCTTATCTGCAAAGCCATGGAGAGGATCATAATGGAACTCATAAATAAAGACATAGGGAACTTGCAGACTTTGGATCCAACCCAGTTTGGCTTTGTCAAAGGCAGATCATGCCTTTTAAACTTGGTTGACTTTTTGAAACAGTCACCAAGGCCATTGATGAGGGAAAGGCAGTCCATACAGCCTACCTCGACCTGGCAAAGGCCTTCGACACAATACCCCACTCAGGTATCATCGAAAAACTCATTAGCTTGAATGTAAACCCATACATCACAAGATGGGTTGCAAACTGGCTAAGTGACAGAACCCACAGGGTCAGAGTTGCTGGAGCTATGTCAGACTCAAAGCCTGTCACAAGTGGTGTCCCACAGGGCTCAGTCCTGGGTCCACTCTTGTTCGGCATCTACTTTTCTGAAGTGCAAGCAAACACAGGATGGTTATGGCTGACAAAGTTTGCAGATGACTGCAAACTGGGCGCCATAGTCGAAAAGACTTCTGAAACAGATATCCTTCAGAAGGGCCTCACAGAAATGGATAACTGGTGCCAGAGCCATGGCCTAAAATTAAACGCCAAGAAATGCATAGTCATACCCTTCAGGAAAAACAAGGTTGCCCCTAGCTACCATATAGGTGGCAATCCACTGAGCACAGAAGAAGTCATCAGGGACCTGGGTACCCAGGTTGACACTAGCCTTTTGTTTGACACTCATGTTGCTAAAGTAGTCAGGAAAACCTTCTACATTGCCCACATGATCATGAAGGGATTCACATCTAGATCAAGGGAGGTCATCGTCCCCCTGTACTCATCACTCATTAGACCTATGATTGAGTACAATGCCCCATTCGGAATGTATCTGACCCGACACCTGCAGCAGCTGGAAAGGCCCCAAAAGTTCCTCACCAAAAGGATAAAGGGTCTCAAAAATATGTCTTATGCTGCCCGACTGAAAGAACTCCAGCTCTATTCAGTCTCATACCGCTTGCTCAGAGGTGACCTGTGCCTGACATATAAGGCCATGTCAAACCCAGATTTGATGAATATGCTTCACCTCAAAAATCTAGATCCCTCAGAACCACAAGGGCGGAGACTTAAACCTTGACACGGTTATAAATAGAACGTGCTGGAGGGACAGATTCATCACCCAGAGACTCCCTATGCTGTGGAACAAAATCCCGGTACATGTGAGGCAGAGCACCTCGCTGGCCTTGTTCAAGAGGAATCTTGACCAATGGATGGGGGATCGCAGATATACCCCAGGAATTACTTCAGTGTCACTGCTTGACAGAGGCACAGCAAAATAATAGGCATAGTTTTATTCAAACTAAAGGGGTGGCGAAAGCCACAAAACTTTGGGCTAGGCTTATAAATGCCCTTGGGCAGATAGCCTAGTATAAACCTATGAACCTATGAACCTATGAACCTATGAACATGGGAGGACATGGTTAACAAACAATATTGATTGGCAAAGGATAGTTTGCATCCATCTCTCCAAGCTGCTGAATATTGGTTCAAACTTTATTCATCCATGTAGAGCCTTTTTTAGGCAATGCCAAGCTGACAAACTTACCGACATAGCAAATAAAACCCAAATAAATCAAAAGGGGTTCCTGCTCAGTGTCAGGAGCCTTAACAAGGAACCCCACCACAAGCCCTCCTCACCCTGGAGAATACAGATATCTGTGCTGTTACCAAAACATGATTTAAATCTGTAGAAAATACCCTGACATTGCAGGTTTTTAGTGCCTTTTACACCTTTAGACCATCAGCTGCACAGACAGGGAAAATATGGAGGAGTCTCAATCTATTTTAACAACAAGCATAACTCTATGTTGGTCATACAGGATGATGCCCTGAAATTTATCCATGTGCAAATCTTCATAGACAAAGTGCCATACCATATGCTGGCAAGCTATAGGTCACCATCTATGTCCCTAGAATCCTATAGCTCATTCCTACACTTGCTGGAGACGCTTAACATTAAACCAAATAATCTATTCATAGGAAACTTTAACTACTCTTCCACAGACTGGAAAACATATACTGCTTCATAATCACTGGCATAATGCTTTCCGGACTTTATTCACAAAAATACCCTTGAGCAGATAGTGTGCACCCCCACCAGATGTTCAAATATATTGGATGTGGTACTCATCAATGTGGCACAGTGCTGCACCCTCGAACCCCAGTGTCATGTCCTCACTGATGATGTCAGAACACAAAGTTGTCTAATTCAAAATAAAAATCAACTCAGTAACCCTAGCAAACCCTGTAAAACTTATGGACTATTCCAAAGCAGACTGCATCCTATTTTGCCTCCCAACCCTTATTTCACAGCAACCTATGTGGAATTGCTCACAGAGACCTTGTGCAGCCATGTAAGTGGTTGTATAGAGGCAGCTGTATCTACTAGATATAAGCCTAAAACAAGCTCTAAAAACAAATCGCACCAGTGGAATCCTAACCTTAACAGGGTATATAATAAAAGGAAAAATGTCATGGCTAAAATCAGAAAGAGCAACTCCCATAATGATAGGAGCTCTCTAATTAAACTAAACAGGAAATTAAGAGGACTAATTAAGTCCAACAAGGCCAATTATGAGGCCTTCGAGAGCTATGTTCGAAACCTCAAAGGCAACACCATCACTGTGCTGAACTGGTGAGCAAAGGTGCCACCTTCACTAAGCAGAATGACACAAAGGTGCCACCTTCACTAAGCAGAGTGACACAAAGGTGCCACCTTCACTAAGCAGAATGACACAAAGGTGCCACCTTCACTAAGCAGAATGACAGAATGAATTTGCTGGCTGACAAATTCAGCTGAAACTTCACCCCAACTCCTCCCTGCCTCCCCCTAAAATACCTACTAGCATAACCCCTCAGCTATTAACAGACAACAGGTCCTAGTAGGGCTCGCTAAAGCCAAAAGTGCAGACTCAATGGGCCCTGACAATATCCTGGGATGTCTCTTAAATAGCTTGAAACATGACCTATCAAGACCACTTGAGTCACTTTTCAACTATAGCCTCAAAACAGGCTTGTACCCTAAGAAAGAAGGACTGCAATGGTTATTCCACTTCACAAAGGTGGACGATCAATTGATCCCCAGAAACTAAAGACCTATTAGTCTGACTAGTCTAATATGCAAAGCCATGGAACCAAATATAATGGAAATTATCAACAAAGACATAAGTGACCTTCAGACCCTGGTCCCAAATTGGTTTGCTTTGTCAAGAGAAAGTCATGCCTACTGAACCTGGTGGACTTCTTTGAGAATGTCACCAAGGCAAATGAATGAGGGGAAAGCAGTGCATACTTCCTACCTAGATGAGACAAAGACATTTGATACAATACCCCACTCAGGTATAGTTGACAAACTACCTAAATTGGGCATAGACCCCTACCTAACTTGTTGGATTGTTAGATGGCACACAGACAGGGCCCAGGAAGTTAGGACTGATGATACCACCTCCATTAAGAGGCTTGTACCTCTCCTATTTGGCATATACTTCTCAGATGTAAAGGCTAATGGTAAGGGCCTTTGGCTGACCAAGTTGGCAGATGACTGCAAACTGGGAGCTATCATAGCTTCTCCCAATGACACAGACGTCTTACAAGAGGGAGTAACACAGACAAATGATGGGTGCCAAAGTCACTGACTAAAACTCAATGGCAGGAAATGCGTTATAATACATTTTCAGAAAACAGCCACCCAGGCTACTTACTCCATTGATAAGACACCTGCTTAAAGTTGACACAGTAGTTAGTAATCTGGGGACATATGTAGACCATAATCTAGTGTTTCACTAACATATGAAAAAAGAAGTAAGACAATAATTACGTCGTCCAACCTTTAGGTAAGGTTATGGCATCCAGTTCCAAGGAAATCAGAGCACCACTTTATTTAACACATATCAGACCTGCTCTTTTATTTGTGGAGCAGGAGTTGTATATACATTTTCACTATTAAGTCAGATACATTCAAGACTGGTTTAGACCTCCATTAAGGGGGTATGTTGTGTCCTGTCCTGTTCACAATATCAGAAAGCAGATGATGTCTTGAGAATATTGTTATTTTTTCACAACACCTTTATTGAATTATCACTTAAGCAAAATCAACAAACAGGAGCGAAATGACCTCAGTGAAATAACGTTCCCAAAAATGTAGAAAGGTTATTCAACCCAGTAGAGGCAAAGTTCCAAGAAATATATATACGATATTCCAATCCAGTAATGACGCAAAACAGCATATAATCCAGTAAAAATGATTTATTGAGCTAGCAAGTAGTAAGCGCTTTCACCAAACAGCTTTTTCAAACTTCAACATTCACTTCACTTTCTGTTGCCTAAGTTGTTGTGCAAACAGTTTTTGTCCTCTGGAGTTAGTACTAAATCAGTTGTTCGACAGCAATCTAACTTCATGCATATTACACAGATGCCCCCTTATTTTCTCTTTAATACCATGCTCTTCTTTTCTCTGAAATTCCCCTTATAAGTTCATAGGTTCATAGGTTGGTACTAGGCTATTGGCCCTAGGGCCTATACAAGCCTAGCCATAACAATTCCCTGGATATTTCTTCCCACAATATTTACTTCCCTGGACACCTGTCTAGCAGGGCGCCTGACATGATTCCGGGGGTGAATTTCCTATATCCCATCCAGTTGTCAAAGTTCCTTTTGAAGAGGGTCAAGGAGGCACTCTGCTTGACATGTATGGGCAGTCTATTCCAGAGTATGTGGAGTCTCTGGATCAGGAACCTATCCCTCCAGCATGTTTTGTTCATTGTGATGACAAGGTTTAGATCCCTGGAGTGTGTGGTTCTGAGTTATTGGGATTTCTTTAAATGTAGCATGTCCAACAGCTCAGGATTTGACATGGCCTTGTATGTTAAGCAGAGATCACCTCTGAGTAGACAATATGCCACCACAGAGTATAGCTGGAGTTTTTTTAGACGGTCAGCATATGACATCTGCTTTAGGCCTGTGATTCTTTTAGTGAGGTATTTCTGCAGTTTTTCCAGCTGTTGCAGATGTCTTGTGTGGTACATACCAAATGGGGCACTATACTCTATAATGGGTCTAATGAGGGATGAGTACAGTGGGACAATGACCTCCTTTTTTCTGGATGAAAATCCCTTAGTGATGAGGTGTGCCACATAGAAGGATTTCCTGACTGTTGTGGTTATCAAAGGTGAGACCACTGTCCACCTGTGTCCCTAAGTCCCTCATCACACTTTCAATGTTTAGTGTACTGCCACCTATGTGGTAATTCATGGGTACATGTTTTATCCCAATGGGGATAACTGTACATTTCTTTGCACTAATCTTGAGCCCATGGCTCTTGCACCAAGCATCTGTTTCTGTAAGGCCCTTTTGTAGAATATCCACATCATTTGGGGATTCAATAATGGCTCCCAGTTTGCAGTCATCTGCGAACTTTGTTAGCCAGAGTCCCTTAGTGTTGGTCTGTACTTCAGAGAAGTAGATGCCAAACAAGATCAGTCCCAGGATTGAACCCTGAGGTACTCCACTTGTCACTTGTCTGGAGCTGGATTTGAAGTCGGCTACTTTTACAGTTTGGGTTCTGTCAGTAAGCCAGTTGGCAACCCATCGAGAGACGTAGGGATTTATGCCCAGCTTAGTAACTTTATCTATGATTCCAGAGTGGAGGATGGTGTTTAATGCCTTTGCGAGGTCCAGATAGGCTGTGTGGACCACCTTACCCTCTTCCACAGCTCTGGAGACTGATTCAAAGAAGTCAATCAGGTTCAGGAAACAAGATCGGCCCTTCACAAACCCAAATTGGGTGGGGTCCAGTGTTTGAAGGTTGCCAATGTCTTTCTTTGTAAGTTCCATGATAATGCGTTCCATGCCCTTGCAGATCAGGCTCATCAGACTGATGGGATGGTAGTTCCAGGGATCTAAGGTGGAGTGGGATAGCTGTAGCTGTGTGCCACTCAATGGGCACAAAGCCTGAGGTGAGGCTATGATTAAACATAACACCTAGGTGAGATGCCAGTTCATTTTGTAGTTCATGTAGTACACAGCCTGGGATCTCATCTGGTCCCATGGATGCTGCAGTCTTAGCTTTGGAGAGTGCAGTTTTTACCTGTGTGGCTATGATTACCGGAGTTTGGCAATCTTTTGGTATTAAGATTGGCCCTTTAGGAGGTGAAAGGGGGGTGAAGTTGGCGCTAAATTGATCTGCCAGGATATTGGCAATATCCTTGGGATCAGGCATTACAATGTAAAGTGAGAAACAGGCTGGGCAAAAGCATATTTAAGTTGATTGGCTGTAATCTTTGGTTGTTAATGTGAGGTATGGGGTGTAAAAGTGCACACATTATAATATATGTAGAGGCGATATGCATTCTCTAACTTTTGCACAAGTGAATGTCTCAATTAAGGCCCTTGACAATCTAATAATAAGTTTTTAGTGTAATCAAGTAAATAAGAGAACACTGAATGTAATAAAAATGTTTCGTTTAGTAAATAAATGTTCAGTCTGACTTGAGAAGCCTGTAACCGAATGCATTTTGTTCATAATTTTCCATGGAAACAAGCTAACAACAGGAATATACAATAAAAGCCAGAGTACTTTTTAGGCTAAAAGTTAATGTTTTCTGACAGCTTGCAAACAGTATTTTTTACATCTGGGAGGGGAATAATGATAAGACTTCATTATTTGGATATGTTTTATTTATTTATTTAACATTTGTTTACTGGGAAAGTGTGACTTGGAATGAAGCCAATTTTCAGCAGAGGCCTGTGGAGAAACACTTCAGACAGATCTCTTTGAAATGTGGGAGGAAACCAGAGCACTTGAAAGAAACCCATATAAACACAGGGAGGACTTGCAGACTCCACACAGAAGGCACTCCAGCTGAGAATTGAACCAGAGAACCTCTTGCTGTACCACTGGCTCATCCAATGTGTACATAGTTGTGTTTGTTTTAAGTTTGTAGGTTCTGCAGTGCTCTGGGGGTGTGTTTATTTATTTTATCTTTTTGAGGGTTTTTATTCAAGCAAAAACTATTGCACTTGCCTCTCAACATTCCCTGATTGCTGAGATAAAGTTGCTTCTCACTTATTTGCTGTACAGTGATACACATTTCCCCAAAAAAGTCTACCATCTCTAATTAATACTTTGCCCGTCTGCCACATTTTTGTCAGGATCAAATTTTTCTGCTGGCAGGATTGCATATTTAATAATACAGGTCTTGGCTGCTTTCTCATGGCCAAGTTTGGAGCATGTACAGAATGTGCCCTTTCAATAACAAATTCTAGTTATTTGTGCTTTCATGAAATTAATGCAGTCTGTTCCTTCCAGTTTCTCTGGTACAGCAGAAAATCTCAGGTTTTCCCTGCTTGCTCTCTCCTCCAACTCTACTATTTTTGAAAGAGCTCTTCTTAAGCAGCCTGCTACTCAGCTAGACTTTTTTTCATTTCAACCTCTGATTTTGAAATTTTATCAATCTGAATAACATTTTAATGTTTCTACCATTTTCCGACTTTTATTTGAGCTGATTTTCTCTTTCAGTGTTTATTTTAATCAGTTCTGAGCACATCTGATGCATTTGATTCCTCCAGATTACTGGTAGCTATGTCTTGTCCCAGAGCTGGAGCTTGAACTGCATTTTGCTGAACAGCTGCAGGATTCTTCCCTGTCAGTGTTTTAGTTTAATCTTTAATAGCTGATTCTCTTTCATGCTTTCTAAGTTTCTTCTTTGCTGGCATCCAAGTAGTGTACTTACTAGCCAGTAACTAAATTTACTGGCAAATAAGTACACTGCCCATGAGCCAGTAACTGAATTTACCAAAAACTGGACGAATTACTGGTCCTTATTGATGCTCATCTTGTGTATTTAAATAAGACTATGTGGCCTGGTTGTTCATTTAAGTAGTTTATTAGCCACAAACACATCAGGATGAATGATTGGAACATTAAACATACTAACTGACTGACTACTACACACAAACTTGCTTTCACTGTGGCTGCACACTCAAAATGGCACTCTTGGTTGCACATGCTCAGTACTTGTATGCAAGTGCCCATGGACTAGAAAGTCTCTTAAAGGACCAGCACAAACTCTGATCTACATTCTCCGTCATTAACTATTCTGTTCTGTAATGAAATAACAATTGCATAAGCCTGCAAATTATACAGATATATGAAAACAATAACAATCATGTCCAGGTTGCTGTGTATGTGGGATTAGGTCTTGAGATACAACATTGTAATGTAATAATTAAAACTGGGTTTAGCAACAGGGACAGTCACTGAGGAATATTCTTCTTCAGGATTTTCAAGGACACTTTCAGGAACAGGAAAAGACAATGAAATATTCTCTAAAACAGGAACATTGGACAAATCACTTTGTACTAGAGTCTCTATTACAGGTAAGATGCTGTAACACTGACTCAGACATCAGTTGCAAATGTTTCCAATTTCACCTGAATTCCATCCCTTGCAACTCAGTGATGTATGAGCTCAGTTCCTCACACAAATGTTTCAAAAGTCCTCTTCAGTCAAATCCTTTTGCTGTCTGCATCCTCACTATCTCTACTTCTTTTAATGGATTCAGAAGCCTGCTGGTTTTATCATAGTAGGACTTTTGGGTCAAACACACTTCTTTAGGAGTTGAGCTTTTACTGCTTTGTTGTTTTTAGCACTCAGAGTCAACAAATTCTTACAGATTGGTAGTGTGATTCTGGTTTGGCTCGACATTAATCTCTGGGCAGGAGAATCAAGTAAATTGTCATGAGGAATGTTTCTGAGATTAAGCAGATTAAGAAAAACATGAGTATTGTCACATTTAGACCTCTCCAATAGCTGTTTTGCACTTTGAACTGCATGTTCATCCAGGCCATTCAATTGTGGGTATTCAGGACTACTAGTAACATGAACAAAGTCCCAAATTTCAGCAAATCTTTTAAACTGATGACTTGTAAATTGTGCACCATTGTCTGAAATGACTTTGTGCAGACTATCATGTACAGAAAAAATGTCTATTCAACTTCATAGTGACAGTGCTGGACATGAGATTAGGAAGTAAATCAATCTTAAACCAATATGAATAAGATTCTACTAACACCAAGTAATGCTTACCATTCCATTTGAAAATATCTGTAGCTACTGTTGACCAAGGTAGTTCAGGAATCTGGCTTAGCTGAAGTGTTTTTTTTTTTTTTGTTGATGTGGTTTAGTACTATTACAAACAGAACAAGCTGAAAGTTCTTTCTCAATATCTTTTGATATAGAAGGCCAAAATACTTGTCCTCTCACCCTTCTTTTGACAGAATCAGTTCCTGGGTGGCCACGATGCAAGATTTTAATAACTTGTTGCAAGCATTTTGGAACAATCGCTTTTGGATCATGTGGTGTGGTGCAAGTGTTTACCTTCTCCTCTTGACTGTCAAGTTCAGTCTTGGTTGGAGAGAGCTTTACCTCCAGTTTGGCTAGATAAGTGCATCTCTCATAGGTTGTAGTTTTGGATGGTAGCAGGAGAGGGTTTTCTGTGTACATGAGGCAATTGTTACATTGCCACAAGATGCCCAGGTTCATCAAATAGACAGGAGAGAACACTGGGAGGTAACCCTTGGACATGCCTGAATAAAAAAATATTTTCCTCTAGACAAGCGAGGAAAGTGAGTACAAAAGCTGTTTTTCTCTAAGCAAGTGAAGAAAGTAAGTACAAAAAAAATGTTTTCCTCTAGGTAATGTGCAAGGTTGAGTGATGTAGTTATTTGTAGCTAATTATTTAGTACTTACAACAAGTTCTGAACAAGTGCTGAGCATGCATAATCAAATTCAAGTGCTAAAACTAAAAATCTGTATCTGGACTAGACTAGTTACAGGAAAGAAACAAGTGCAAATGTGGGCTTTTAAATCAGAAAGTTGAGAGAGATGGGCAAATTGCCCAAATGGCCAATAACTAAAATTTCTGGGCGAGAAACCACTCCTTATGTGGTATATAAGTTACCTAGTAAGCTAAAAGGCTTCCTTCCAACACAGAAAGGCTTGAGGCTTGGGGGGCTCAGGAGCTTACAAACAGTCCTGGATATAGCAAATTTGTATCTGGACTAGACTAGTTACAGGAAGGGGGGGGGGGCAAGTGCCAAATGCAGAATTTTAAATGAGGAAGTTGAGAGAGATGGAAAACTGCCCACACGGCCAATAACTACAATTTCTGGGTCAGAAACCATTCCTTATGTGATAGATAGGTTACCTAGTACTTACCACTCCCACTGATAATCTAGCAGGCTTACCTCCAACACAGACAGGCATGGGAGGCTCAGAAGCTTACAAACAGTCCTGGATATAGCAAATCTGTATCTGGACTAGATTAGTTACTGGAAAGGCAGGAAACAAGCGTAAATTTGTTTTGTTACAGTTTTTTTTGTAAAGGAAAGGGAGAGAGGAGAAGCAGAAGATAATTCAAGGTTAGGAAACTAAGTGGGTTGGCCTTCTCAAATGTTCTCTCTGCATTAGGTAGAATGAGCTAATGACACTAGACTGGGAGGAGTGTCCCAGATCAAATTTACAGTACGGGCGGGCAACTGCAAAGCCACCAAGTATAACAGCAAGACACCAACAGGGAGGGGGAGTGGAAAACAATAGTACAGCTACTAGCCTACACTCTTTTAGGCATTAAACACTACAGAAATTTTTATCACAGCAGAAGAACAGCAGTGAGCCACAAAATGAATGTTTTTAAACAGATAAAGGAGCAAGTTTCTTTCTGCCAGTTCAGACCAGTGTTCCTCAAGGTTCAATTCCTGGTCCCCTCCTTTTCAACCTCTTCACCAGTGGCCTACACACTGCCAGCAATCTCTCCCCTATCATACAGTAAGCAGATGATTCAACTCTGATTTCCATTTCTGACTCTATCAATAACCACAACCACATCACCCAGTCTTCATTTCACTCTGTTGAGAAGTGGCTATCCAACAATCAACTTATCATGAACCCCTCTAAAACTAAGCTCTTACTATTCCTACCTAAAGCTCTAGCCCATCACAAATCCATCTTTCTCGTATCCTCACTAAATGGCACCATCATATCACCAAATTTACACACTAAACTCCTACATGTCATCATTGATGACCAGCTCAAACTAGACCAACACATACTTCATTCTGTGAAGAAAACACACCAAAAACTGGGCATGTTCTATAGAAACAACAAATTCCTGACCTCCAACTCTAAACTAAAGCTAGCCCAATCCTATCTCCTCCCCGCCCTCCTCTATGGCTCCCTTCTATTTTCCAATTTACAATATAACCTGCTGGCAAAACCTGACCAAACTTATAATAAAATTGCTAGATTTTTCACAAGCAGCCCCTATAAATCCCACCCTGTTCTGCTCTCAAAAAACTACATTGGCTCAAATTCCCACACCGTCTAACCAAATGTCAGTTGATCCAAGCTTTCCGAATTCTTAATTCTAACTTTGACTGTCCATCTCTGCTCAGCCTGATCTCCTGGTACACCCTTCCCTGATCCCTGTGCAGCTCTGATAAACTCTTTCTATAAGTATAGAAACCCAATATTAGCATAGGTAAAATACTTTATAAACACTCCATCTCCCTTATTTGGAATAATCTTCCACTCAATATTAGAAGTCATACCTCTCTTCCTAACTTCAAACATGACCTTATTTTGTACCTCCATAACAACCTTATATGTACCTGTACCCATCCTACTAAGCTCCTCCCTTTCCATATTCCCATTTCTCCACTAGACTTATCATTAAGACCTTTTTCCTCTTTCTTATCTTACTTTATCCAATCTGCTCTTCTTTCTATACCCTCCCTCTTTATATATTTACTTTATCCTACTGCTCTTCTTTCTATACCCTCCCTCTTTATATATTTACTTTATCCTACTGCTCTTCTTTCTATATCCTCTCTCTTTATATCATTTACTTTATCCAACTGCTCTTCTTTCTATACCCTCCCTCTTTATATATTTACTTTATCCTACTACTCTTCTTTCTATACCCTCCCTCTTTATATATTTACTTTATCCTATTGCTCTTCTTTCTATACCCTCCCTCTTTATATCATTTACTTTATCCAACTGCTTTTTTTCTATACTCTCCCTATTTATATAATTTACTTTAACCTACTGCTCTTCTTTCTATCCCCTCCCTCTTTATATGTTTACTTTATCCTACTTCTCTTCTTTCTATACCCTCCCTCTTTATGTAATTTACTTTATTCCACTGCTCTTCTTTCTATACCCTCCTTCTTCATATAATTTATGTTATCCTACTGCTCTTCTTTCTATACCCCCTCTTTATATAACTTACTTTATCCTACTGCTCCTCTTTCTATACCCTCCTTCTTTATATAATTTACTTTATCCTACTGCTCTTCTTTCTATACCCGCCCTCTTTATATATTGACTTTATCCTACTGCTCCTCTTTCTATACCCTCCTTCTTTATATAATTTATTTTATCCTACTGCTCTTCTTTCTATACCCTCCCTCTTTATGTAATTTACTTTATTCCACTGCTCTTCTTTCTATACCCTCCCTCTTTATATCATTTATTTTATCCCACTGCTCCTCTTTCTATACCCTCCATCTTCATATAATTTAAGTTATCCTACTGCTCCTCTTTCTATACCCTCCTTCTTTATATAAGTTACTTCATCCTACTGCTCTTCTTTCTATACCCTCCCTCTTTATAGCATTTACTTTATCCTACTGCTCTTCTTTCTATACCCTCCCTCTTTATATAATTTACTTTATCCTACTGCTCTTCTTTCTATACCCTCCCTCTTTATATATATTTACTTTATCCTACTGCTCTTCGTTCTATACCCTCCCTCTTTATATAATTTACTTTATCCTACTGTTCTTCTTTCTATACCCTCCCACTTTATATATTTACTGTATCCTACTGCACTTTTTTCTATACTCTCCCTCTTTATATAATTTACTTTATCCTACTGCTCTTCTTTCTATATCCTCCCTTTTTATATATTTACTTTATCCTACTGCTCTTCTTTCTATACCCTCCCTCTTTATATAATTTACTTTATCCTACTGCTCTTTTTTCTATACCCTCCTTCTTCATATAATTTATGTTATCCTACTGCTCCTCTTTCTATACCCTCCTTCTTTAAATCATTTACTTTATGCTACTGCTCTTCTTTCTATAGCCTCCCTCTTTATGTAATTTACTTTATCCTACTGCTCTTCTTTCTATACCCTCCCTCTTTATGTAATTTACTTTATTGTACTGATCTTCTTTCTATACCCTCCCTCTTTATATAAGTTACTTTGTCCTACTGCTCTTCTTTATATACCCTCCCTCTTTATATATTTACTTTATCCTACTGCTCTTCTTTCTATACACTCCCTCTTTATATAATTTACTTTATCCTACCGCTCTTCTTTCTATACCTGCCCTCTTTATATAATTTACTTTATCGTACTGCTCTTCTTTCTATACCCTCCTTCTTTATTCATTTACTTTATCCTACTGCTCTTCTTTCTATACCCTCCCTCTTTATATCATTTACTTTATCCTACTGCTCTTCTTTCTATACCCTCACTCTTTATATAATTTACTTTATCCAATCAGCTCTTCTTTCTATACCCTCTCTCTTTATATAATTTACTTTATCCTACTGCTCTTCTTTCTATACCCTCCCTCTTTATATAAGTTACTTTATCCTACAGCTCTTCTTTCTATACCCTCCCTCTTTATACAATTTATTTTATCCTACTGCACGTCTTTCTATACTCTCCCTCTTTATGTAATTTACTTTTATCCCCTTTTTTC
>NC_056726.1:1497871870-1497891870 GCF_019279795.1 Protopterus annectens
TCAATGTATAAGCCCGTAACAACCATAGTTTCAGTCTACTAAATGATAGGTCTTTAATTAGGGAAGGAGCCCACACACATATATGGAATATGTAAAAATGCAGTCCCCACAAACCTGTATATGCTATGTACACCCACCTACATCTCCCCCACACCCGAATCAATTGCAATATAGACTGTAATAACATCACAAATATCCACTCACTCAATTACATCTGCAGAACCGTTAACATACCTTGTGAGGGACAAATTTGTAATGGCGCCATGTGAAATCGTAGCTGTTGTATAATGGAACAGACGGCGATGTTACAGGTTTTGTTTGCAGTAGTCCCGTATCAGACGGTTGAGATGACAGGTACACTCACATGTAGAACCACATACTCTAGCCGTCACACATAATCCATGGGGATATGAATTCAAAATATCCGTGTCTCTCCAAATAGCAGTTGCAATTCCTCACAACAAAACACATACAGGCCGCTCCCGGTAGGGCAAAAGGGCAACGCCCAAGTGGAGAATTCAATTATACCCCACTGTTGTCGCATAATTGGTAAATGGAGTAGCTGCACAGCTGATATGCATGTAATAATTTACTCAGGAGCACCAATTGGCGGCACGATACCACATGTTACAGGTATCAACGTATATATGGATGCCTTGCCATACATTCAAACCATATGCTCATACCATAGAACCGTTTAAACAGTAAAGGAGTAAGAGAGATATTTATGAAGACTCGGAACGCTAACAAGGTATGTAGAACGCTCAGTATGTTAGTGTATGTAGAGCCTGTTTTGTATTAATTAAAGTGTACGCAATGCATAAAGTGGAAAAAGGTATTATGTAGTGATGACTTGTTGAGCATAGTAATGCTTGTAGAAATTGTGTGTCCTGCTGTGGGCCACAAGGTAAACATCTCATACACCACAAGGGATGCTACATGAGGGCTTTAAACACAACAATTCCACACCACCCTCCATCAGTGGTAGGGTTTGTCCAACATGTACATGCCATAGCAGGGGATAGTATATGTCGATATACTGTCACAGTAGGCATGTGTAAGGGCATATAACGAAAATAACATGCCTAAGGTGGTCCTGCTGTGCAAGTATGCTTTGCATTATGGGATAATATGTAAAATATGTGTAATGTACAGTATTGTAGGTAGATATGTCAGATATTCTACACAGCATGACTGTTATAGCATGCAAACAAAAGGTATCATCTATTGGCATGTACAATACACAATAACAGGATACATATGGCTTGTAGTCACGGGACACTGTAACAGCCCGTATGGCAGAGCTACTCAATTATCCATGCACAAAGGACATGTAATAGCTTCACAGGTTCATAGTGAGGTACTATGCTGTCTGGCCAAGTCCGTGTGTAAGCCCAACTACAGTGTTTGCACTGGCAGCACCTCCCTAGGGTAGTGTCCTGTCTGTGAACAGCAGAGCCATGTGTTACCTGCACCTGTGTACAGTACAGCCACTGCAGTGATCCCTGGTGTACATGTGTGTCTCCCATCCACCCATCGAGGTATCTCATGAAGAGTGCTAGTGAGTGTTCCTGCTTGATGTACACAGGAATCATGTTCCAAAGCATGGTGAGTGTCTGGTTCAGGAATGTATCCCTCAAGCATGTCCCACTCATCGTTGCATTTGTGCACATATTCATGAGCATGCTGCTCTCAGTGGCTTTTGCTTATGTTGCTTATGTGGAGTATATCCATAAATATTGTTGTGGACATGGGCCCTGTATGTTCAGCAGAGGTCACCCCTGAGTATGCAGTATGCAAATGTGTACAGTCGTGGTGTCCGTAGTTGTGCCGCATACGTCATCCTTCGGTGGTCAATAATCCTCATGGTGTGTTAATGTTGTGGTATGTAAAGCCGTTGCTGTTCTGTAAGGTACACCCCAAAAGGGGTGTTGTACCCTTGAACGTGTGTCATACGTCAGGAGTATAGAGGTACAATGGGTGCCTTTGTTCCAGCTACAAACCCATTACAGATAAGGGTGGCCACGTAGAAGGATATCCACGCCACATTGGAAATATGGTTATCAAAGGAGTGGGTGCTATATATGTGTGTACTAAGATCCCGTATAATGTCACATGTATGTAGGGGCCTACCACTTATGTGATAGTCAGTGGGTGATTGGTGTAATCCAAAGGGGATGTCTATGCACCTTGTGTCATGCAGCTTGAGGCCATGTTATCGACACCAGGTATCCATCAGAGTGACACCTTTATAGAGGGTGTCTGTATCCGCTGGTGGATAAATAATGGCTCCTTGTTTGCAGTCATCTGGAAACCTATTCAGGGAAAGTCCCTCTGTGCTAGCCTGTACCTCAGGGAAGCATATACCGAACATGAGGGGCCCTATGTCCGAGGACTGTGGTACACCAAGTGTAACTGAATTACAGTAGGTACTATGGTATGCTACCCTCATTGTGTGGGTCCTGTCCGTGAGCCACTTTGCATAACATCTCAAGACGTAGGGGTCGATGTGCAGGTGGATGTGTATGTTGTCAATACCAGAATGGAGAATGGTGCTGAAAGCCAATGAGGGGACAATGTAGGCTGGATAACACTGATCATTCACAGCATGAGGTGATGGTAAAGGATGGTGGGAACTAGGCTAAGAAGGGAGGTGAGGATCTCTGATCAGCAGCATGGTTTCATGCCAGGAAAGAGCAGTACAGATGCGATGTTTGGTCTAAGAGTGTTGAAGGGGACATGCAGAAAATGTTGGACAGAGCTGTGTTGTGTCTTTGTGGACTTACAGACAGCATATGACAATGCCTAGAGAGGAGTTGTGGTATTGTATGAGGAGGCCAGGAGTGGTGGAGGAATCTATAAGAATGTGACAGGATATGTACAAGGCTAGTGTGACAGTAATGAGTTCTGCGTTGGGAGTGACAGGTATGGTTAAAGTGGAGGTGGAAGTACATCAGGGATCAGCTATGAACCCTTTCTTATTTGCAGTGGCGAAGGACAGGTTGACAGACATGATCAGACAGTAGTCCCCCTAGACTGTGCTGTTTGCATATGACATTCTGGTCTGTAGTGAGAGTAGGGGACAGGTTGAGGAGACCCTGGAGAGGTGGAGGTATGGTCTAGAGGGGGAGGAATGATGGTCAGCATGACTAAGATGGGATATATGTGTGTGAATGTGAGGGAGGATGGAGGAATGGTGAGGATGCAGGGAGTACAGTTTGCTAAGGTGGATAGGTGTAAATACTCAGGAACAAGAAGAAGCCTCAAGCAAGATAATCACAGATACAGAAGGAACTATAGACATACCAATAGGAGCATCAGGTTCACTGGCAGCAGCCGTAAATTCGGTTGCTAGTACATCCAATGGCACCAAGCCTAAAGAAGGATCAGTGCATGCCCCTTTTTCCTACCAGTTTCCAGTACTTGTCAAAGAGAAGATATACAAATACCCCAGGTCCTCCTGCCAAGAGAGAAAGAGGAAGAAATTCAGTTACTGAAGTATAATGACCAAGCTTTAGTAATTAATACCTCTAAAGTTCCATTAAGTGATGAAGCAATAAGTCTGTTGAACAAAGGGTTGACTTTCATTCCATCCATTAGATCAGATTGGAATAAATTTGTTACGTACATCAGATTATTTGGCAGACATCTGACTTTAAAAACAATATTTGATAGTGATGGAAGACACATATGCAAGCAATACAATAAACCAAGTACTTTTACACCTGTTAACCATCCAGCCATTAAGCTATTCATATGCCTCTGTGAAAGAGAGGTTTCCAAACTACAAGAAGATAGATCCAACAAAGGACATTATTTTAATATGACACAACAAGAAAAAGAAGCCCTATTCCTTCTACAATCAAGGGATGACATAGTAATAAAACCAGCCAATAAGGTTGGAGCGATTGTGGTCATGGACTGAGCTTGGTACAGAGCAAGCATGTTTAAGATGTTAAGCGATACTCGTACATATAGCATTATTAGTCACCATGAATTGAGTCAAATGGTATCTTGTTTATAAGACTCCCTTCAGGATATGCTGATGGAAAGACACATTAGTCAGGATTTAAAGAACTTTTTTGAAGTATCCAAACCTACAATACCAGTAATCAGTGGCTTACCAAAGATCCTTAAAATCTTAATGACCCTCCGCTACACCCTATAGTTGCAGGAAGAGGATGGGTAACAGAACCTCTATCTATGTATGTAGAAAATTAATTTAAACCACAATTATCCAAAGTGAAGACAGCCTAAGAGATACAGGAATTTTCCTTACAGATTTATACCTAAAGATGGAAAATTTAACAGAAACAAGTGACCTGATTTTAGTAACCCTTCATGTTAATAGTCTTTTTACAGTCATACCCCATTCATATGGCATAGCAACCATCAGAGAGTTATCCCTATCAACAGGATTTAGAGCAGATTTAAGCTGCTGTTTATTGGAACTAATCCTAGAGAATAATATCCATATTTCTAGCTCCCTTAGTTATACTAGTCCCCTTCTCTCCTCAACATTCTCAGCTCAAGGAATTTACTCTGGTGGAATCACAGGTGCACTTCTAGCTTTTGTCCACTAGATGGCACCATCTCTCCACTACTCTTGACTTCCCACATCTCTCACTTTACTTGCTTTACTATTCTCTACAAGTTATAATTTCTTTTTTTCTCCCTCCTTTTTCAAACATCTTTGGCCATTCTATCCTTCTAAATCCTTGTCCCCTGTACTTACCTTCTCCAACCAACATCTCACTGATAGGTTCTCGCTCTACCTTCCTTGGCTCTACCTGCTCTGTTCGCCCTGCGGGCTCACTCTGCTCCCCTACCCTGCTCCCAATTTCCACCTGCCCCCAGCACCTCTACATTAATACCTTCATAACCACACCCACTACACTACCTAGCCAACTAGTTTCCACATCTCTGTCAACACCCACTCTCTTACCTCACCCATAACCATCATCACTGAACACACCTACAAAACCCAACCTAGCCAATTAGTCTCCTTTCTCAGCCAACACCCACTCCCAAACACAACCAATACTCAAACATTACTCAAAATCTCCACTCCATCAGAATAATTAGAAACATAGCTACACCTCTATACATACAACACTCTTACACCTATAGTTTACTCAGCAACTACATACCAACTCTCAAGAACCATCTTTAACTACTTCATCATTATGATCTCTAAACCTTCTACCTTATCCACTCTGCTTTTACTTCTCCTCAACATATCCTATATCTACTACCTCACCAAGCCCAATCATATTAATCACTCACAATCCTTTCATGTAACCAACCATCTCAACTCACCTCCCTTAAACTCTCACACCATAATATCTCCTCACCTATATGATATAAGCAACCATCTATTCTTCCCTTATAAACTTATCACCCTTCATAAACATTCTATCACCAGAGCAACTAACAAACCCCTCATCACCATAATAAAGCCTAACCCATATTCTAAACAGTCCAAATACCTATCCATCCCAATCCTATATCTAATTACTACACTATTATCCAGAGATATTCACCCTAATCCTGGTCCCACCACCTCATCCACTACAGACAAGTCCATACTATTCACCTCCCTAAACTCCGAAAGTATAGTGAACAAAATCTCAAACCTCCATGCCTGGCTCACACACAACAAACCAGACTTTCTATCCACCTCTGAAACTTGGTTAAAACCCCACATACAAGACTCTGAGATAACACCACCCAACTACTCAATCATAAGAAAAGACAGAACCTATAAAAAATGAGGTGGAGTAGCTCTCCTATACTCATCCTCCTTATCAGTTACTCCATATATCAAACCTATTCCCCAATTCAATAATGCTGAATTACTCCTAGCATTATTTCAGGTTAATATACACAAATACATATGTATAGCCACCCTTTACATTCCCCCCGGTGATAATATTACTACACTCGAAGACATCCTGTTCTGGCTATCCACGAACATTACTAATGAAATAATAATCCTGGGAGACATGAATATCAATTGGTCCTCCATTCAATCTCTCACAAACCCTCTTAACATCAACCTTTATATCTTCTCACAGCTAATTAACTCCACAACCCACCCCTCAAAAAACCTATCCAGTGGCAGCATTTTAGACTGGATTTTAGTTTCCTACCCTCATTATTTCACTGATAATGGTACACTTCCAGACCCTCTTAGCGACCACCTACCCACATTCACATACCGACTCACTTCACCCATACACAAAAAAAATAATTAATTATATTACTACTTGCAACCAAAAAAACTTCAACCCTATAACCTTTTCAGACTCCTTACAAGCTATTAATTGGAACATTCTAAAAACTCTACCTTTAGATAATGCCGTTTCCCACTTCAACTCAACCTTCTTAAACCTTCTCAACTACCATGCTCCTCTACGGACTAAGCGAATAAAAATCAAAACTGCCCCTTGGCTAACCAAAAGTACTCTAGTCACCATGCAACGCAGAAAGAAAGTCTGGGCACTCTACCAGAAAAATAAGTCTCCCCTCATTCATATCGAATAAAAAACACTTCGAAATAAAGTCAAAAGGCTTATTATCACTGACCGACAAAATTACTTCTCCATACTCCAAAACAGTAATAAAACAAACCCTCAGAAATTCTGGAAAGGAGTCGCCACCCTTATCAATCCTGGCAAAATTGACAACCCCAGCCCAGACCCCAGTGCTCCCGACATAGATTTGGCCACACAATTTAACTCTTTCTTCATAAATTCTATTTCTAAATTAACCTCAACATTCTCTGACAACACCACTCCTTCCATTTCACCCTCAACTTCCTCTACTAACACTTTTACCTCCACTCCTACTATTACACTCTCTTCTGCCCCACTATCACCATTCTCTAATACCCTCTCTACCCCTTCCTCTCCTTTTTCTTTCAAATCTATACCCATATCCACCATAAAAAAACTCCTTCAAAAACTTAAGCCAGGCTCTAATGGCCCTGACAACATCCCATCATACTTTCTTAGCATAGCTGCAGAAGCCATTGCCTACCCCATTAGTATCCTAATAAACCGCTCTATCCAAGAAAGCATAGTACCCCAAATATGGAAAAAGGCTTTCATCATACCCTTATATAAAGGTGGTAATAATAACAATACAACTAATTTCCGACCCGTCGCTATCCTATCTCCCATTTCTAAACTCCTAGAAAAATGTACCCAACAACAACTCCTACCATATCTTGTAGACAATCACCTACTAACTCCAGCACAGCATGGTTTTAGGCCTGGTCATAGCACTATGACAGCCCTCCTCTCCTTCCTGGAAACTGTAAACAAAGCCCGAGACTCTGGTCATATTGTCTCTACCCTCCTACTTGACCTCTCTAAGGCCTTTGACACTATCTCTCACAAACTTCTTCTAACTAAACTCTCTCAGCTTAACCTATCTTCTTCTTCTCTGAACTGGTTCTCCAGTTACTTATCTAATAGATATCAATCAGTAAAATGGAAAAAGGCCACCTCTTCTTTCCTTGCTACCCCAACTGGAGTTTCTCAAGGTTCCATACTAGGTCGTCTCCTCTTTAATATATTCATAAATGACTTCCGCAATTCTATTCCTTTCTCAAATATCATCCAATATGCAGATGATTCAACTATTATTTGTTCTGCCACATCCCTCCCCGCGCTGCAAAAATGTACACAAGATGCATTCTCAATCACAGAACAAAGGATGAAAAGAAATCAACTAGCACTAAACGCCTCTAAAACCATATTAATGGTGTTCACTCTCTAAAATCACCTCTATCAATACAAACACTTTTTATATCACTAGTAATAACAACACATCTCTAGAACTGGTGTCTGAGACTAAATTACTTGGGGTCCAAATTGATAGTAAGCTTAAATTCAACTCCCACCTACAACTAAATATAAAAAAAAAAACATCAAAAATTAGGCATGCTGTATCGACAAAATCGTTACCTCACACCCTCCACCAAAATCACTCTCTCTACCTCATTTCTTATCCCTATCCTTCTCTACGGAGCCCCACTCTTAACTAACCTACAATTTTCCCTTAAAACACAAGTTTCCTCATGTTACAACAAAATTTCCAAATTCGCTACTAGCCACAAATCATCTAGCCACCACTGTTCTTCTCTCCACAAACTAAAATGGCTAGAACTTTCCAATCATCTCACCTACACTCAACTGACTCTAGCACATAAACTCATTTTCAACCCCCTACTATGTCCATCCCTTTCCTCTGCCTTTAAAATGCACCTACCCAACAGAGTACTATGATCTAACAACCAAAATCTAATAGAATTGCATAAACCTACTCGCCCCCCCAGGTAAAAATCTCCTATCCTATGGCCTAGCACGTCTCTGGAACTCCCTACCCCCATCCATTCGTATCATCTCTAACCACTTCACTTTCAAAAAATCTCTTCACTCTCACCTACTATCCCAGTGGGAATGCTCCTGTTCTCATCCATCATAATATAAACTGGCAAACTCTTTTTTCCCTCCCTTCTGCCAACTTCCTCTACTGCCTCTCCTAAATCATACTCTCTCTACTTGTTCTAACCAAACATTTTATAAACTGTATTATGTGTCATACTTTCAAGCTTAGTCAAGATTTAGGACCTCTCAGTACTTATATAGAAATGTTTTCGTTACCAGTATTATATCTTCTGAAACTTTCATCACCTGTCTGTACTACTTGAAACATTATGCTTTAAGCTGTATCACTTGAAAATATTGTAATATAACCTAAAACCTACTTGTAACCTTGTTTCTCAAGCCATACTACTTGAAATGTCTTGCTCTAATTTGTTCACTTGTAAACATTGTAATCTAATGTAAAACCTATTGTAACCTTCTTACTGGAGATTTTCTCCCCAGGACTCCATTCATAGGTTCATAGGTTCATAGGTTCATACTAGGCTATCTGCCCGAGGGCATTTATAAGCCTAGCCCATAGTTTTGTGGCTTACGCCACCCCTTTAGTTTGGAGAAACTATGCCCATTATTTTGCTGTGCCTCTGTCGAGCAGTGACACTGAGGTAACCCCTGGGGTGTATCTGCGATCTCCCATCCATTGGTCAAGATTCCTCTTGAACAAGGCCAGCGAGGTGCTCTGCCTCACATAAACCGGGATTTTGTTCCACAGCATAGGAGTCTTTGGGTGATGAATCTATCCTCCAGCACGTCCTATTAATAACCGTGTCGAGGTTTAAGTCTCCCGCCGTTGTGGCTCTGAGGGATCTAGATTTTTTGAGATGAAGCATGTTCATTAAATCTGGGTTTGACATGGCCTTGTATGTCAGGCATAGGTCACCTCTGAGCAAGTGGTAAGCAACTGAATATAACTGGAGTTCTTTCAGTCGGGCAGCATAAGACAGATTTTTGAGACCCTTTATCCTTTTGGTGAGGAACTTTTGTGGCCTCTCCAGCTGCTGCAAGTGTCGGGTCAGATACATTCCGAATGGGGCATTGTACTCGATCATTGGTCTGATGAGTGATGAGTATAGGGAGACTATGACTTCCCTTGATCTAGATGTGAATCCCTTCATGATAAGGTGGGCAATGTAGAAGGTCTTCCTAACTACTTGAAAACGGATTCATCTTGGCCCAATGGACTATCCTGGTAAACCAACTGCAAATAAATAAATAAATAAAATAAATAATATCTTTACCTATGGAAGTACTTACTATTGGCAAACATGGGGTGTAGCGATGGGCACCCCATGTACCAACAGTTATTCCAACTTGGTGGTAGTATACTGGGAATCTGAAAAGGTACTCTTTGAGACCTACCCATGGAGTAAATATATTTTATATTATGGTCGAGTTGTAGACAATATTTTTATCTTGTAGAAGGGTGTGGAAGACCAATTGGTACCATTTTTGGAATATCTACATTCCACCACAGAATTTCTAAAGTTTACTATGAACTACTCTAAAAAGGAAATAGAATTCCTAGATGTCTGCTTATGACTTGACATAGAAGTTGATTTAAGCACTACCATTCACAGGAAGAACACTTGGGAAGAAACATTACCTCCGACCAAGTAATATGCATCCTAAACATATCTTCAAGAATATCATGGAGAACCAGGTCACTTGTATCTTGAGACTGTGTATGGAAGAACATGATTTTGATCAAGAATGTCGACATCTTTATCAGCATTTGCAAGATAGAGGTTATTGAGATATAGATCTTGGAGTGAGAATGAAGACTGGAATAGTAAAAGGCACTAAAGGATGCCCATATTTTTCCAAGCAGACATGTGGTGAGGTCAGTGAAACCATTAATTATGAATCAAAGTGAATAAACTGTCTTCTTACTTATAGTACTGATAATAAAGGGATTTGTGAAATAGTAAAGAGATTTTGGCCTGTCCTAACTGAGGATGATAAGATTAAGGATATAATAGGTGAACAGCCAGGGTATGTGTTCAAGAACAAGAAGGATATTGAAAGGTTACTTTGTAATAAAGATTGTCTCCCTAAAAATAAAAGTGTCCTACACTAGGGCACCCACAGATGTGGAAGGTGCAAAGCTTGTCCTTTTATTGATGCCAAAAAAAACCTTCATACATCCAATAACAGCAAAAGAATGTACTGTAAAGACAGTAGCCACCTGTAATACCAAATGTCTGGTACTTAGCAACTTAGAAATGCCCAGTTTTTTATATAGGCAAAATGGATCAGAAGTTTTAAGAAAGGATACTACGACATCTAAGAGACATCAGGCATAAAGACATAAGGAATACATTTGCAAACCATATTGTTCATAATCCCAACCATGCATTCACATTTAAAGCTTTGGAAACTATATCAACCAACTTTAGAAGTGGAGATGTACAAAACCTCACAGAAATTTGTGAAATAGGTTGGATTACCAAACTGCAAGCCCAGCAACCACCAGGTCTTAATATTATGATGCCATTGAAACTGGTTTTAAAGAATAGGCACTTAACTGTTAATTGAACTGATTTAATTCCTTTAAGCTAAGTTGTAATAAGTATGTGAGAACTTAGGTATGACATGTGAGTTATGGGGCTTGTGCTCTCTTCTGATTGAATAGAGATTTATATTCGGGAGGGTATGGAGATGGGAAGTTGTTTCAGCACTAATCCAATATTAGTTGGTTTGCAAATATTGTTTTTTTTTTATCCCCGTATAGTTTTGAGATTGTAATTGTTTGGACTGTCCAAGTCAGTCAATACATCCCTCCCCCCTCACTCCCCTTTATCCTGTTAACTAAGGGATTCCACCGTCATACTTTGAGGGGTGGAACTAATTAGTAGCCTCACATTAACAGGACATACCTGGGACTTTTAGTGTCCGATGGGTTGTGTTTCTATTACTTACATCCTCCGGCTGTGATCTTGGGATGGTCCTTGGTAACAATCAACAGTAAACATAAATAATAAAAGATGATAGTTGCATCCTGCAAGGCAAGATAAACTTATAATTACCATAAGGACAGTCCTTGTAATGTCCGTACTTCCCCAGTGAAGTACATGATAAACTTGGGGGTATAATAGGAGTTACCTTAAGCATGTTTTTATTAATTTATTTTTTTCTACCAATATTCCATTGAAACAAAAGATCATATGCAGAAAACCAGGATGAGAATCTTTGTAAGGCTTTTGTTCCTCATATGAAGCAATGAGGAAATTTTGCTTATTGTGGGTCTCTTAAATTTTTTTTTTGTACAAAGGAAGTATAGATTAACCGGAATAATAAAAATAAATGTAAAAATATTAAAACTAAGTTAAAAAAGTGGTAAAACCACTTCATTAGGTTAACATTGTCCACTTTTTACAGCAAGTTAGGAATGGAAAACTTCTTATGAACAATGAAGAAATGGCAGTGTTTACCAGATTGGATGAAAGCTTGGTAACAGCACTCTAATTGGCTGCACCAGTGATTGGAAGGTAACAATATTTAAAGAATTTGATTGGTACTTACACACTATAGTGTTAATCTTCTCTGACTACAGACATGTAAAGAACAGAGAGTATACGTACATGATTGAGGACACTGCAGCAAGTATTTGATTGGCAGCTGGATCCTGTGCAGTTTGCTTCTGACCAAGGACTAAGAGTTAGGAGGTGCACTGCTGATAGGATAAAAAATATTTTTAAGTCACTGGATTGGCTGCAGCACAATATATATGTTCTTACTCAGCATTTGTTATTTACGATATGAACAAGGCTTAAGAAGCCAAACGCACTTATCTCAGCTGAGAATTTCCCATGTTTTTAACACTTTTACTGTTTTTCTTCAAATGAAGAGTGTTTGTATCACTGTTGACACAGTGCAAGCTCGTGGTCATGTACCCTGAAGATTTTCTTACTTTGTTGTACTGCTTTGGGACACCTTTGGCAGTTGAGGTCGATTGATTTTGTGTAGCTATGTTATATGGATTGGAGACATTGGCATTGAAAAAAGAGGCACAAGTCAGAGCTGGATGTAGCAGAGTTACTGATGGCATAATTTTCACTGGGTGTGGCCTAGCAGTGTCACAGTCGGTATTATGCAACACACACTCCAGTACTGGTCATATGTGAGTGATCCTTTCTTGGGGTGACTCAGGGCCCTGAGCTGTGTTCTATGTCATTGCAGACAGACACAGTTTCTATGGCCATAGGTTCTGATAATCAATATATCAATACAGCTCGTGTTGTTGAGACATAATATTGTTTGAACTTCCCATTTACATGTCCCCTACTTCATTCCATTACAATCTTGATTGTTTGACAAAGCTGTGATTATTTGTTTGCAGTTCAGTTGGTGTACTCCATCAGTCTCTGTGTGTGTGTGTGTGTGTGTGTGTGTCTGTTTGTTCCTGTGTGTGTGTGTGTTTGTGTGTGTGTGTGTCTCTCCCTCTCTCTGTCTCTCTCTGTCTCTATCTCTCTGAGACAGATGTAGGATATACATCATCGGCAGCATCTTGCCTTTAGTAGGTACTGTTCATGAGCAGCTAATGGCCTGTGCACCACTTGTCAATTGCATGTGGAACAGCTGTGGTATCATTCCCATACCTAACAGCATTGAAACACAATCCTATAACTGAGTACTTCATGTGGGCATTGGCCCTTTTACTTGCCTGGGAGGAGTACATCATGGAGGTGTGTGTAGCAAACAGCATCACATAGTGTAGTTTGGAATACCCCTTACAACAAACACTGTGGAGACAGCCAAACAAACTGGGGGAGAATGTTCCAGACACAGGCACAGAATGTAAGTATTGCTGTTATAAAGTTGAACTAATGCTAGTTTGACAGGGATAAGGCTGCTCTGCATGAATTTAAGTCTGATAGTGTTATATGTTTGACATAACTTCTAAATGTAGGGTTATCTGCAGACTGGCCAGAGTTTGGACTCTTATATTTGGTGTGTTATGCACACATTTTTTGGCCTTGGAATTTCAGTAGCATAAACTGAGGATTGCAGTCAGTAAATGGTAACTTCCATTTGTGCTTCTGACTTCATATCCTTTAGAAAAGATATGTTACAACAACCCTGTTACATCAGCAACTTTCTCAGTTTATGACAGCAATATGTCAATAATACCCCAAGTATGTCAGGCTTTGTCCAGATGTCATGCTGTAAGAGGTTTATAGGTGTAGTATATCCTTATATAGTGACTTCATTCCAGATATCATCCCAGTGATGTATCAGACTGCCAGACATGTTATGTTTAAAAGGCCTTATATATGAGGACGAATGTTCTGTGGGACTCTATACAGTTGAGAGGACTGTGTATTTCTGGCAATTGTTGACAGACTGTCAGGATTGTGTAGCAGTGTATTGTGAATGTTTTATTTGGCCTGGTAGGGTGAGGGGTAGAGTTAAGTGCAGAGGATCCTTTTCTATTTGAGTTTGCATGCTGCTCCAGCTTCTGATGCTCTATCAGCTGTATATTTTTGTAGGGGCAGACTGAGACATGTGCCATACCACAGTCAGGCATCAGAATACATTGTGAATTGGGCCAGTATATATAGGGGTAGTGCTTGAGTGGCAAACATGCTAATGAGTTTGTTCACACAGTCCATATACTTTACTGTTCCTGTGGCTTACCGGTATGGCACTTTTAATGTGGTGAGATTGGTTCTGGGTATGCACTTTCATGCGGGTGTCTGTTGGTCAGTGGTGTTACATCCCTGTACTGCCTGATATATTTGCAATTACATGTGTATTCCCCCATAGCAAAATTGGGTTTGTGTTGTGTCAGTCTGCCTGTAGTTTAAACAGTACTTGGTGACATGCCTAGCAGCTAAGTGTAGTTTCCCTACTGTGAAGTTATGTCCCGATATTTATCATATGTACTGTTGCCTGGCCGTCAAATGTGTTGTGTATGTCTGACACATCAGTGGGATGATGTGAAGATGCATGTCAGTGAGTAGTGGGGAGTAATTTGGTTTTGGACTTGGGCTATTCCAGTTAATATATGGTACAACAGACAGGAGGGTGGTACTGCATCAACGGTGTCACCTTTTCTACTCCAGTATTTGGAATATGTTCCCAGTTTCATGGCTTTACCCCCCCCCCCCCCGGTCAGGCTTGATCCAGATTTGTTGCAGTAAGGGGTCCTGAGCATACCTCTCGACTAACCAGATTGTTTCAGACTGTCCAGGATTATTGCTCATATGTATGTTCTGTTCCACAGAATCATTATTTTCATTTCTGTGGTAAATCACTGTGATGTCACTGTGATGATGTCAGGATTTCTGTCTGTAAATGATGGCATACATTTCAGTTTCAGAACTCACATCCTTCTGGACATGTATTCTGACATGATCCCTGTTACTGTAGGAACATTCTACATTTATAACTGCAATATGTACATTATGTCCCTGTTCTTGGACCATTGTCCCCCCATTTGTGACAGCCTTTGTCCAGAATTCTTGCACTAAGAGGTGTAGAGGTATGGTGCTGGGTATGACTCCACAACATGTTTTATATATATATATATATATATATATATATATATATATATATATATATATATATATATATATATATATGGTTCCCCTTCACAAAGTTGAACAGCTACAATCTCGAAATGCATATGGTCGAGACCATATGCTCAAAATTGTAGAAGCTCGACTGTGTGAATGGGGAATGGCATACAGCATAGAATGGAAGATTTCCCTTTCCCCAACCATGACCTTGGACTCCTGAATGCCCCAAAGCTGCATCCAAAAGTGCACACCTTCAACAACACCTGCCATAGTACTTGCAGTGATCAGTTACAATTGGTTATGGTTGTAGTTCCACCTGAGTGGTATAAATCAGGCTGGATTCCCATCCTTTGCCCTGATTGGCCGAGTTTAAATTTGCTGACCTAAGCTAAGTGACGGGCAAACATGCTTAGCATAGATAAGCATTGCTTAAAGGGGCAGATGCTAAGCACTGCTTACCAGTGTGCAAATTCACTTAACTATGCTAATTATTGCTAAGCATACAGATTTAAGCAATGCTTACTCTGGCTAAGCATAGCTGAGGAAAATTTAGCATTGTTCAGCATTCATGTTAGGTATTATCAGGATTGTGGTGTTGATTCCTTCTTAATGACATCGTATGATATGTATGTTTCCCTTCCATAACATCCCCCTAGGTGCTTTCATTACATTATATTATTTTGTGGTTATACTGTATGGGACACTTTTGTTTATATTGGGGTTTCACATCTGTACTACACTGACACCTGACATTTGGACATGCTACACTACCATGATTAACAAATACATATTATTCACTACCTATTTATTAAAAAAAATACTTTTAGTGTTGTTTTCACATATAAAAATTAATTAACTGCTTTGGGGTTCAAACTGTGAATAACTGCATGTTAAGCAAACACTCTAACCACTACGCTATTTCACTTTGACTAGTTTGGCTGTATGTTTCTATTTAGCTCCTTTGGAGTTTCACCTCTACTTACACAGCTGCGCGATGCGCACACCCACTCAGCTGTGCTTAAATTTTATTGGGGTTGGAAAAAATAAGATAAACATGTGTTTTATTTTTATTTACTTTAGGGGTATGCACATTGCTTTCTGCCTCTTAAGGTAGGACATCTGGACATTTAAATCATACAGGGGGTATTATTTTACATGTTTCTTTCAGGAACTTGCTTACTTATTTGATATGTCAGCATGTACAATGGCATACCATTGTGGACATTATCTGTGCTAGACCATTGTGGGGAGCTGTGCCACTGTGTGTATTCTAATCATACTTCTCAACCTCTTAGAGAAAAAAATCTGGAAAAGGCCTCTAGGGTCCTAAACCCTGTCACCACAATAAACAGAACATGCTGGAGGGATAGATTCCTGTCCCAGAGACTTCCCATACTCTGGCACAAACTACCTATCTATATCAAACAAAGCTCCTCATTAGCACTCTTCAAGAAAAATCTTGTTGACTGGATGGGAAATAGGAAATTCACCCTGGGGATCACCTCTGTGGCTCTGCTCAGCAGGGGTACAGAAAAATAATTTTCTTGGGTGTCGAAAGCCAGGGTACCTTTTTGGCTAGGCTTATATAGGCCCTAGGACCAATAGCCTAGCATCTACCTATGAACCTATGGGGGAAAATAGGGGCAGATTTTAACTATTGCTCTTACAAGCTTAGACGGTTGATGAGATAATAGGTTTTGCATTAGCATGAATTTTCTGAATGATGTGGAGTCTTAAACTCAAATGTTAGGGGGAACACAACAAAACTATGAGGCAAAAATCTGGACATTCTGTAAATATCTGTACAGTTGAGAGGTAATAATGTATTTTGTCTGCAGACACTGTTTTTTTGGTGATAACAGTATCTGCGGACACTGTTCTTTGCTTTTGAATTGCCGTATGGCAATTCTAGAGTGCTGGGGGCATGTTTACTGTGTGAGCAATGCTCGGACATGCCCCCTGCACTCATTCATGGATCATGCACGTGCAGGTTGTAAAGCAGCGTGCCTTCATGAATATGCAAGGGGCACTGCTGTGCTGCACTGGCACAATCTGCTCCGTGCAGGAATAGTGCTATTCCTGCATGGACTTTAATGAATTCCAGGGTCTGTTTTTCCAGGATCACTCTGTCTGGTCCTATATGTATTTCATGTTTGACTTTTTCCTGATTTAGACATTTTTTGGGACCCAACCTAATGCGATGGGCATCAGGCTTTTCCTAAGATGAAGGCTTCATTACTTAAATGAACTTTTCACTTATGCTGTTCTGATGTCCAATGACAAAAAATAACAGCAAACAATGAATAACGCATGCTCTGTCTACAGCTAGTGGGGTCTAGTTTGTCTTGAATGTATGAATAAAGATTTTTGTGTCAAAGTACAGTCAAAAGTCAGCATGTTGAAACACTTGTATGTAGAGTACTGCATTCCTGAGTGTGTTATCCTTAGGATGAAACATTAAACTGAGGTTCTATCTGCTTGAGTTGGTTGTAGTCCACAATCATTTACAGATAAATCAACAATGCTTTTCTAGTGTTTCAACTGCATCCAGAGCCATCCAAACTAGGAATGTTTTCTTAATTTACTTCACTTACACTTCCTTTATACAGTGATTACTACTGTGTATGAGCATTTTTAAAAGCATTAAAGCATTAATTTAATTTTGTGTCAAAAATAGTGAGTTCTCTGGTTCTGTTTGCCTCAAAATTGTCATACAGAAGGGTGTATTAGCCAGGGAGCTGTTGTTTACTCTGCACCTGAGAGCTACGTTTGCTGTGCTTTTACATTAACAAATTCTAGGGTCATTCATCTTGAGGCAAACAGTTACTTTCTGAGTTGGGAATCAGTCCAGGGAGCCCAAAGTGAAGATCTCTACTTCTAGAGGGCATAGGAGTCAGTGTTCAAGATTTTCTTCTCTGCTGTAAATCAGGCAAACTTGCATAGAGCTGTGTACCTAGCAGCAGCTACTAGCAGTGCCCTGTATAGCAGAAAATGCCTGGGCAGTTAACCTTTCCTGTAACGTTAGGATTACCTAACCTGTTAATTGGTGTGGCATTGTGCAGAATTAAGCTTAGAGCAGCTAGCTTGCATATCGAATAGAACTACCATATCCTTGCATTATGTAACATCTTGTCCTTAACCTCAGAAGCTACCCCAGAAGACTCCATATTAAAACACAATCTGTAATCCTAAACAGCCCACCCAATTACAGGAAAGAGCAGCATGAATTTGCAATTTCCAAATGTCTCTGTAGCCAGCTTAGTAGATCTGAACATCCTAAAATAGTGTAGCAATTGTTTCATGCTCTCAGACAAGCAGTTAATCATTAAAGAAAATAACACAGTATGCAAAACATATAAATACACAACTTCCTTGAGGGCAAAATCTCTCATGCAAACAAGGTTGTCAGGAATAACCACATTCCTTCCCTCACACACACACATACTACTCACCACACATACATATTGTCTTATTCTGAGGAGCTTAAAAGAAGCCTTCCCAAATTTCAAAAACCTCCAAAACCACTTAACTGCAACACTGCTCCTCAGCAATTACTAAAACGTGCACCAAAAAGTAACACCAGACATCTCATATAAGCCTAAAACCAATGGTTTCCTGAGAGCAAAACCCATAAGACAAGAACATACTTTACCTAAAACTCTTGTCATTGGAGACTCCATTACATGACACACTGATGCCCCACTCACTAGGGCAGACAAGCAGAAGATAATGGTTTGTTGCCTATCTGGAGCCTGGATCTACAATATCATGCAGGCACTCAAGTCACTGCACCAAAGGTACCAGTATGATTCTGTCAAAGTTCACATGGGTGCAAATGACCTGAGATGGACTATATGAAAAGTGACGTAATGGATCTTTTGGAATATCTGTCACAGACAGGTATGAGCTTTGCATTGAGCAACATTGTACCTCCACCAGGGATGATGCCATAGTATGAACATAAAAATATTTATTTTAATAATTGGTTTAGTTTCTGATGTCATTGTAGGAGGAACCAATATATTTCAGCATGGGAGGACTTGGTCAACAGACCACATTGCATTGGCAAGGATGGGCTGCACCAGTACTCCCCCACCCACACCCTAGGTTTTTGGATATTGGCTAAAACTTCAGCCACTTGTTAAGGCAATGCCAAAAAATAGTAACATAATGAAAAAGACTTCAAGCAACCTTAGGATGTTACTGCTCAATGTTAATAACCTAAACAAAAAACTCTACAGCCTTCAAACCCTCCTCAATCTGGAGAATGTAGACATCTGTGCCATGGCCAAGATTTGGTTTAAAGTTATCAAAAGTACTCTGGCAGCTCAATACTACATAGCCTTCCACAGATTTAGACTGACAACAACACAGGAAAGGGCCAACGCTAGAGGTGTCTCAGTCTACATTGGTGACAAACATACCTCTAGGTTGGTTAAACAGGATGATATCACAGAGATCATCCATGTGTAAGTCACCATAGATAAGGTGTCTCACCATATCATGGTTAGCTACAGGTCACTATCTATGCCCCTAGAGTTTTATGAGTGTTACCTAAACTTATTGAAGGTGATCACCATCCAGCCAAACACCCTGTTCATGGATGACTTTAAATACCCCTTTATAGACTGGAAAACCTACATTGCCTCAAACTCACAGGCACAATAATTCCTGGACTTTATTAACATAATTCACCCTTAAGAGAAATAAGAATATAAAACAACATTTATGTTATAATTTGCACTTGACAAATACAACTATATCTGAAAGAATTGACAGCTTTCCATGTAGATCCAGCTCCATGTGCAAATATATTTCAAATCACAATGAATTTGTCCATCCTACTACAGGTAAAAGATATAGTCTTCAGTCATATGCTGACCATAAGACTAAACATGATATTTATATTGCCACTTGCAATTCCTGCAGTGGCTTCTATGTGGGAAAAATGGACAGGCAGTTTAAAGAACAAATATCTCAACATTTGAGTGATACGAGGCTGCAAGATATTAAAACTTGGTTAGCG